>NW_008355272.1:952984-965167 GCF_000622305.1 Nannospalax galili
TTACTTCCCTGCTGATCTCTACCATCCAGTCTTCCCAGCTCTTGTCTCTTGCTGGTTTCTTTCTACCCACAAATAGAAGAGCTATCCTTCTGCTTTCTTGCTTTCTTGTCATACATGCACACATACATACACACACACATACACATATATATAATTTTCTTGAAAATGACATTATTTTATTCTTTACAGCTGAATAAAATTTCATTGTCTGTGTATACATATATGCCACATTTTTCTCCATCCATTCATCTGACAACAGGCCTCTAGTGTGACTTCATATCCTAGCTATTGTGAATAGAACAGCAAGGAGCATGGATATGCAAATGCCTCTGTTTTATGCTGATGTAGACTCCTTCTGGTATACACCCAGGAGTAGATACAGCTGGACAATATGGTTGTTCTTCTTTTGCTTTGGTTATTTTGTTTGTTTGCTTTTTAAGAGCCTTCATACTGATTTCCATGATGGCTGAATCTGTTTGCATTCCCGAGAGCAGTGTCAAAGCATTCTTCCTCCGAAAGACATTTCTCAAAAGAAGAATACAAATGGCCAATAGATTTCTGTGGAAAAAAAATCAACATCCTTACCCTTTAAGAAGATACAAATTAAAACTACGCTGAGATTCCATCTCACCCCTATCGTGGTAGCTATCATCGAGAAAACAAGCAAATGCATCTTACCAAGAGAACAGTGGTTTTCTATTGCCCATGTGAACTACATTGTCCTGAATAAAATGAAAAGTGATCACCCACTTGACAAGCTGCGCTCACTTCCTATGTCATAGTGAGCAATCCTACTATTTGTTGATGGAGAAAGTGGGTGAAAATTGGAACAACCATCAGCTTTCATTGGACTATTCCTACACAATTTTCATTTAAGCCTAAAGAAAAGCACTCTTTAGCCACCAGGCGTGGTGGTGCACGCCTGTACGTCCAGCACGTAGGAAGCAGACGTAGGTGGATCTCTGTGAGATTGAGGCCGGCCTGGTCCTCATAGTGAATTCCAGGCTAGCTAGGGCTGCAGGGAGACCACTTCAAAAAGACAAAACAAACAAACAAACCCCTCTTTACTGTTTAGCCATATCTAAAGGCTTATGTGATTAAATTTGGAAGATACTGAATTCATGTAAGATGAGTTGAGATATTTTTACCTCTTCTTTTTTTCCAACACGTATTTTCATTGAATTTTTGTACATTTCATACAATCAATCTTAATAATTCTCAAGAAAGTAGTATCTGAGTTTGGAGGTTTCCAAGAGAAAATGGTAACAGATTAAGAAGTAATAACAGAAGAAACGGGTCATTCCTATGAGGACACATGCTTCCCAAGACACAAATCTACAAGGAGCTTCAAGGAATGGTATGTAGCTCAGTAGCTATACAACTTGAATCACATGCACAAAGTTCTCATTTCTATCCCCAACTGGCACTAAATAGCTTAATTAATTAACAAACAAACCTAGTGTATTCTATTAAGTGATTCCCATAAAGATATAAGAGAGCTACCAGACCAGATAGAACAGCATCTTTTGCTTTCCCACACACACACACACACACCACCACTCCCCACCACCCCCACCCCCCAAAAAACACCACCACCACCACCACCACCACCACCACCACCACCCCACTGCCTCGAAGTTCTGTGCAACATGTCAGCAAATAATGGCCAACATTCCCACTACAGCCCAGTTTGGGAGATTGTTTTACCTGATGAGAGCTAACTAAGAGGCACTAAGGAAAGGAGCATTAGCTGGTCTATGTTCATTGTGCCAGGAGGATGGGAGATGATTATGCTGATAGAGATTGGGCAGTGGCACTGGCCAACTCAGAGCGGCAGCAATGCCAGACTGGCAACAGAAGTGAAGCCTCCCAGGTGTGTAACCTGACTCCCCATCATGTAGGTTAGCAAATTGCAGAAAAGGCAAGACCATGCCAAGCCTGCATTCATCTCTTATTCAAAGCCTGACTGCACCCATCAGCTCCAGGTAGAACTCATTGCCCACCTACATGCTGTTCTGTTCCTCACACTCTCAAGAACTTGAAGCTCATCTACTTAACAGTAATTTATTAGCCCTCCCCTCAAATGTTCTCCATTTGAATAACCTTGAAGCTTAGAAAGCAAGACACAGTTCCTATCACTCTAGGTTACCCCCTGTATTCTTCCTTATTTCTTGCCCACACTTCTCAGACATTTCTCTCTTTGTTGCCATGTATAGGCATTATCACCCACACATGCTATTAGAAAAATCCTCCGTGATCTCCCACCCTTGCTCTCATGTTTCTAGTTCTCCAATCGGTACAGCTCAGTATGGAAGAGTAACATTTCTAAATCTCTAGTTTTCTGTCGTCGTGTGGGTGTGTATATCTTCATGTTTATGTATGAGTGTGATGCATATGTACATAGTGTGCTCACACATTTGTGTGAGGATGCATCAGAGGAGGACATGGGTCCTAATCAATCAATCTCTTGAGACTGGGTCTTTCCCTGAATCTGGAGCTTGGTTAGCAGTCAGCAAATACCAGAGATCCTCGTGCCTCCAATCCCCTCTAGGGTTACAGGCACACATGTGAAACCCTGCCTGGTTTTTTATGTGGTGCTGGGAATTCAAACCCCAGTCCTCATGCTTGCACAGAAGCATTCTTACCCAATGAGCTCTCTCTGTCTCTCTCTAGCTCCCCCTAAACTCCTAATTTTAATAATATTTTTAATTCAAAAACCTTTAAAGATTGGCCAACATTGACAAGATAAAATCATATTTAATATTTATTCTGGCTACTGTACTTCCAAACTCTATCCACTGTCTAGAACTTCCATGTCCTCTATTCTAGGGTTCCTTTTCATTCCTGAACATACCAGGTTGTTGTTGTTATGTGATCTTATCTCATGCTGTTCTCTTGTGCCTGAATCCTCTCACCCTTTCCCAAACTATTTCCATCTCTTTCTCAAATGACAAGTTCTTACCATTAAGACACTACCTTAAATACTGTCTTTTCAAAGAGGTCATCTTTATCTAAATGGTTTGCCACAATCATTTTTCTTTTCTTTATCACTACCACTGCCTTGATTTCTTTATGGCTATTATCACACTACATGAATATTTTTTCTAGTTTATTGAATGTCTTCTTTTAGTATGAAAGAAGCTAAAAATAGAAAGCAAGAAACTATATAGATATACATTCGTGATAAAGTCCCTGGCACCTACTAGATGTAATACAAACTGAATTAGTGAATTGAATATGATACATATGAATTAATGAATGAATGCAAGCTACGAGATATTCAAAGTTGTATTACACTAGAGATCTTTGCTCACTCTGACCTCTCAACCTATAAAAAGCTCTATGTGTACTCCATCATGCTAAGGAGCACCTGCACAACTTCCGCACCTTATTGCTAACATCGTTAGCTCTCTCCAGTCGAACCTGACTTCTTCCATTCCCAGGTATAGTTTTCAAGTTCTTTTTTTATGCTATCTGGAGTTTGCATATACTTCCATCATAAGTATGCCATACTTTGTATTTTTCCTCTTCAGAAAATCCATAGTCATCACTGTGTGATTACTACCTAATCTAGTGCAAGATACTAAATTAAACTTATATTTGAATTAGTAAATAAACGACCAAATGAGAGACATTCATGTAATTCTTTTGTTTTCTTATAACCCAGGACATATCCTACTGTAGAAGTTGTCAGACAATCTCTGTGCATATCATGTATTACCTGGGTTTCTGTAAAGCACAACAGTGCAGCACAGAGGTTAATAACTAGTAACTTACAACACTTTGAAAATGCAACGCCTGTCAGACTGTACATGGAAAATAAGAAATGCCGTGAAGAGAGATGCTGAGTGCATTAAGTTTGTGAAATGATGTGAAAAAACTCAACACCAATAATACAGGACAATATAATAAAAGGAATAGCTTCAGAAGTCAGACCTCCAGCCTTGAATATAAAGACTGCCAAGTAGGACAGAATCAAAAGAATTAACCTCTTTGATATTAATTCTACACCTGGATAAGGTGAAGAATTGCCCCATTAGCACAAATGTTCAAGTGGAATTTTGCACTGGGCACTAACTTCCAATATACCTGCATCTGGCAAGTCAGATTATGCTCAGCATCATCTACTGATCAAATGATTACTTTTCCTGAGAGTGATTGGAGTTTTAACAGAATTCTTTCATATAAATATGGGTGATGGAGACTCACACAGTCACCATAAAATGAAGAATGATGAAATGGCGTGTGTATGTGTGTGAGTGTGTGTGTGTGTGTGTGTGTGTGTGTGTGTGTTTATGAGTGTATTTCTTGCATGTATTTAAGAGCACCTGTGTCATGCAAAACCCCCAGAGGTCAGAAGAGGGAGTCAGATTCCCCTAGAACTAGAGTTATGGATCATTGTTAGCTGCCACATGTGGGTGCTGGATATGCAATCTAAGTCCTCTGTAAGAGCAGCCAGTGCAATTACTGAATCATTGCTCCAGCCTCTGAAATGACATTTTTACCAGGCATAACATGCACCTGATAGATTTCCCATCAGTTTCTATTGTTATTCAGGCGCTTACATGACCTTGAAACGCCAAGCACTTTATTGTTTCTAATATTTGTATCATGTCACTTTCCTGATTCCTATAGCCACTCTGATAATAAGTGATGAAAAATATTCAAAAAGATTCACCATTTCTGGAAACAGAGCAGAGAAGATAACCTCATTTAGCCTCCCACAAATGTGCCAGACATAATGAAATGCGTGCTATCTCTATGCAGACCTCAGAAAAGAGCTGTGCTATGCTCTACAATGAAGGAGCGTCAGAAAACTTTGGGAGTAAGTAGGACATTGAAGTCACCTTTAGCTCTAGGAGTTTCCTGAAAACTCCAAGAGAATCTGAGTTTCATTATAACAGCAAAGATCACAGGAGATAAAGGAAGAAACACAAAGTCTGACCAAAGTAGGAAATTTAACTTTCCACCACAAATATTGGTGCCTTAAACAGGCTACACACGTGCTACAAAATGAACTGAAACAAAGGGGACAGCAATAAAATGACCTTAACTTAATTCTGGTGCTGCTCTGGGAAAGCATCCATACACATCCTCAGGTTCCAGATGACTTTTAACTCAAATTCATACTACCAGTACAGCTTGGAAATCACTAAGCCCAGAATTTAACTTAAAGTCAATCAATATTGAGCATGCTGCCAAGAGACAGGTAGAAGAAATTCTCTAAGGAGGCATCTTGAGCAGAGTTATAGAGTGCTCCTCTAGGTGTTCCAAGTACATGGGCACCTGAGCAATCAATATTCATAAAACATACTAGAAACAAGATAACAGAAATTGAAATCATGGACATAATAAATAGATGCCCCAAGATATACATTATTAGACAGTTATACCATACAAATACAAGTCTTCAAAAATGTTAAAGTAGAAATATTAATATCACACAAAGTTATGTTAAGGCAATCAAGATAAAGAACATGACCACATAATGGCCAACAGTTCAATTAATTAAGATAGTATATACTAGTTCTAAATTTTCTGCACCAACCAACACAGACTCAAAATAAATAAAAATAAAATTATTAACTAAGAAAAAACTAACAACTTCTCATTGTAATGAAGCACTTAACTCAATTCTCTCAAATGAATTGAATCAGAAAAGAACAACAGAACTCAATGAAAATATAGGGGATTTAAGTGATGAAAATTAACATGCTTGGTTTATAGTTGAAATATATGCATTATTTCATGAACACATGAGATATTTACCAAAAAATCAACCTATACAGATAGCCTAAATAATTACCAAAGGTTGAGGAACTGGCAGGTAACATTCTCTGTTCCTAATTAAAATAATTTATAGGGCCTGGTGTGGTGGTACATGGCTTAATCCCATAACCCAGGAGATATAAGCAGGTACATCTCCGTGAGTTTGAGTCCAGCTTGGTCTATATAGGAAGTTCTAAGCCAGGGCTTGTCACAACAATAATAATATTAATAATCTATAATATTATCAAATAGATAGCCTGAATTTTTCAAATTTGAAAATTTTTCAAAAGTTTATGGCACTACCATAACAGTAATGAATATTAGAAAAAATAGATGACAAAAATTCACTGAAGAAGTGTTTAAAGGAAAATGAAATGCCTTTAATGTTTATATCAGAAAAAACTAAAATGTGAAAAAAAGGAACTAAAAAAAGAAATAGAGCTGGGAATAGAGTTCAGTCAGTAAAGTGTTTTCCCTGAGAGTATGAGAACCTCAGTTCAAGCTCCAGAACCCACATACCCACATAAGGAATCCAGATATAGACATGCATGCTTGCAATCCCAGACATGGGGACACAGAGGCAGGCTCATCCCTGGCACTCTCCAGCCAGTCCTCCTACCCTACTTGGGAAGTTCCAGGCTAGTGAGAGACAGTGTCTCCTGATATAAATGCAGGAGCCAGGAAAATGGAAAGAAAACAAGGAGACTAAGAGAAAGAAGGCACCAAAGAGCATGAATAGTAGGAAAAAGGTATTACCAAGCGTGACATGGGAAAAAATGGGGGTATTTAGCTGTGAAGGGATGAAGAAGTGTTATGAAAGGAACTATGGCGGTAAAAGGTAGGAAGGAGCTCGAGAGAGGGGGATAATAGGAGACAGGTACTAACAAGGGGGAAATGGGGAAAATGGGGTTTAACTGGGAAGGGAGGAAAGGCGGTTAGATGGGGAGATAGAGCAAAGATGAATAATGCTTAGGTGGCATGAAAAACCAGAGGAAAATGCATTAGTTCAAAAGTCTTCTTAAAAGCACACATACGATATTTGTGCCTGAGTGTCTGTGTATAGCTCAAAGCTATACAACAAGAAACAATGCCAAAGAAACTTTCCTTCAAGTTGTTGGTCAGGGTAGTCTAGGGACTCTAAGGATTACACAGGCTATTGATTGCCTCTCAGAACTTGAAGGTAAGACCCTCCTGCTGAAGTCAGAACATACTTCAGACTTGGAGTAATGAGGCTGGAACTGACCTGAAAGCCTCCTCTCTGAAGACTAGCTCTCATAGTTCTGGAGGACACTATGCAAGCTGCTAAGGGAGAAAATCAGTCAATGGTCCAATTCCAGTGTTAAAGCCCAATAACCACAACAATGACCAGCACAGCAAATTCTGTTGGTATAGTAGGGGCACTTTTATTATTTTTATTTTATTTATTATTTTTATTTTATGCGTATGTGTGTATTGCCTGCATGTAGGTAAGTGCACCCGTGTTGTGCAATTCCCATAGATATCAGAAGAGGCTGTTGGATCCCCTAGGACTGGAGTCACGGACAGTTGTTAGTTGCCAAGTGGGTACTGGGATTCAAACCCGGGTCTTCTGCAAGAACAACCAGTGTTCCTCACTGCTGAGCTACCTCTCCAGCCCCATGTAATGGCACTTTAATCTTGGTGGTAATCAACAGTTATCTAATTGTACTTAAAGCCCTCTCGGTGGGAGGGAATTCAAGTGTGGCACTATAAACATAGACGAATACTTATGGCTGGATCAGTAATAGATTCTAGAGAAAACTACATCTGTTACATCCCTAGACAAAACGTAATTTCTTACTGTATGTTAAAAGGGATCTTTATATTTACAGACAAGTATACTATTCATCACTCATCAAAGAATCTTCTTTTAGGAACAGATGGTCACACACAGAGAATAAGTTTCTGTGGGATGCCCAGCTCTAAGTGATACATCTACAATGGAGCCTCTATACCTAATGCTCAATGACCATAGTAGAACAGGGAGTAGAGAGAGTACTAATGCATCTCTCAATTCTCACCAGCACAACTTCCTCATGTAAGAGGGCATGATGCACACAGAAGTCCACAACTGGTCAAAGTGTAGAGAATAAGAGACTGCAGAATATGTGTTCCTGGATAGGACTCCTGTATTAAAACTCACCCACCCAGGGCTCAGGGATCATTATGGAAGAAGGGGCAGGAAGATTGTAAGAGCCAGGGGTGGTGCAGGACTACAAAGACAGTCTTTCAGACTTCTGGAGACTTGGTCATATGAACTTACAGCACGGTAACAGCATGCACAGGAACCATGCAATTTCAATCAGACAAAAACCCAGCACAGAACTTGGGAAATGACCCGGAAGCCCCAACCTTAGCCAAGGAACTATTGACAACTGATCACTATGCACCCACACCCACAAGATCACTTGTTAACCTTGTCTCAGAAATAAGTAGGAAAAAACAGAAATATTAATAATGAAATAATTGAGTCAGTAGATAAAAACTTTTTACCTGAAAAGAGCAGATGCAGAGAGCTATAGAAGTGAATTCTCCCAAAGACAGGAAGAGCTCATCCTCAAGACTGACAAACTTTTCCAGAGTCTAGGGGCACAAGGAACATTCTTTCAATCTCATTTTAATGGGCAAATGCAATTGTGATACCGGAAGCAAAGACAGTTAAAGAAATGAAAATGTCAAGGCTCTTAGAACCATCAGTACATATATACAAATATTGCTCTGAGTACATGCATTTTTGCTCAAGCAGTGTATACAGAAGGTAATATATTATGACAAATGGGCTTATTCTAAGAACGTGAGCTTAGTTTATTATTAGAAAAATCAATTCATGTGATTTATTTCAATACGATGTTGAAGGAGGAAAACTATCTGATAATCATAATAGATGTGGGAAGAAGCAGCTAATAAAATCCAACAACCATCTATGTTTTCTAAACGTTTGTTAGCAAATAAGGAAAAGAAAGACACCTCCTTAGTCTCATAAATGAATACACTCATGTGCACACACACAAATTTATAAACATAGTGGTGGAATGTTGAAAACACTCCTTTCAAGATCATGGCTAATACAAAGATACTCACTGTGACCATCTCCACTAATGAGCACTGTTCTGAATGTATTGGTGTGAGAGAAGGTGGAGGATATGCCATATTAACCAAAGGAGAAACCTGTCATTGGCAGATGAAATTATTACACATACAAAAAACAGTAAATAATGTGCAGAAATATCACTTAAATTTTGAAGATATTGCATTTGATTTTTCTAAGTATAAAACTGATGTAAAAGTCATTCTTACATTTTCTGTACCAATAGGAATAATTTTGAAAGAATTTTAAGCATGTGCTAGTCATAATAGCCTACAAGTATATAGATTATCCAAAACAAAATTGCAATGTATAAGCAACCTACTTATCTCAAAAAAATCATAAAATTTTATGAAAACTATTGGAGAGCTTTAGCTAACTGAAGAAATATATGTTTATGGAGCCTTCCTTCCTAGATAGGAACATTCAATATCATAGGCATGTAATTTTTCCTGACAGATGTATAATTTCAATGAAATCCCAATAAAAACCCCAGTAGGAGTTTTGTAGTTTTGTTCTGCAACAAGACAAGTTGATACTAAAATTTGTTTAGATGTGGAAAAGTTCAAGAATTGTTAAAATACTCCAAAAAAGGCAAATAAATCAACACACAAAAGTTTCCTATCCAATATTCAAATGTATCTAAAGTGATAGAAATTAAACATGTATGATATGCTTGCAGAAAAAGACAGATAAAACAATCAGAATTAAGATACAAAAAACAAGTTCATGTGTGTATAAAAATGTGACATATCACAGTTGGTACTACACACAGTGAGGGAAAGTCTCCACAGGTACTGTGGGGAAAACACATAGAGAAAAATGAGGAAGAGAGCAAAAAGATGCTTCACAAAAGAGGAAATGTAACTGGCCAAAGAAATACTTGATAAAGTGTCCAACCTTAATTGTAACCAAGAAACACTGACCAAAACTATAAAATCATCAGAGCAGGGAAAAAAAATAAAACGAGAGTCTAACGAATTAGGAAGTTAAACCAGGATATGATAAAGCTCTCATCCACACAGGATGGAAGGCAATGTCACTCCAATTTCTTTCTTTCTTTTCTTTTTCTTTCTTTCTTTCTTTATTATTTATTTATTTATTTATTTATTTATTTATTATTTTTGGTCTTTTTGAGACAGGATCTTCCTGCAGCCCCAGCAGGCTAGAATTCACTGTGTAGACCAGGCTGGCCTTGAACTCACAGTGATCCACCTGCCTCTGCCTCCTGAGTGCTGGGATTAAAGGCCTGTGCCACCATGCCTGGTGTAATTTCACTCTAATTTTTTAGTAAAGTTTAACTTTAAACTTTCAAATCATTCTAAACACCACAATTCTCTTTTACATCTACAAAGAGACTAGAAAAAGTTCAATTACATCATAAAATAATTGCTTAAAAGAGCAAATATCTGCCTAAAAAAATAAAATGTCTCTGAATAAACATGACCAAAGACATCAAAGATCTCCACAACAAATATTTTAAATCTTTAGGGAAAGTAGTTGAGGAAGACATCAGAAGATAGAAAACATCAGAAGACAGAAGATACTAATTCTTCATGGATTGGAAGAATTAATAATATGAAAATGACCATCCTACTAAAACTAGTATATAGATTCAATGCAATCAAAATCAAAATCTCTGTGACATACTTCACAGAGTTAGAAAAAAAACTTTAAATTCATTTGGAAGTACAAAAAAACCCAGATAGCCAGAGCAACCGTGAGCATAAAGAGCAATGCAAATAAAAATCCCCACGACATTGTTCATAGAATTAGAAAAAACAAATCCCCAAATTCATATGGAAGAACAAAAGACCCTCGATAGTCAAAGCAAACCAGAGCACAAAGAGCAAAGCTGAGGGGATTACTATACCAGACTCAAAGTATACTAGAAAGCTATAGTCATAAAAACAGCATGGTACTGTAAGAAAAATAGACACATAGATCAACGAAACATCGCTGAAGACCCAAACCTGAGTACATGCAATTTCAGCCACCTGATATTTGACAAAGGTGCCAAGAACACACAATGGAGGAAAGACAGCATCTTCAGCAAATGGTGCTGGCAAAACTGGATCTCCACCTGTAGAAGAATGAAACTAGGCCCTTATCTTTCACTTTTCACAAAAGTCAACTCCAATTAGATCAAAGACCTCAATGTGAAACTGGAAACTCTGAAACTATTAGAAGAAAACATTGGCAATAACCTACAAGATATAGGTGCAGGAAAGGACTCTAAATCGGATACTAGTTGCTCAGAAATTAAGGTAAACAATCAACAAGTAGGACCTCATTAAACTAAAAAACCTCTGTACAACACAAGATACAATCAAGAAAGTGAAGAGAAAACTCATGGAGTGGGAAGAAAATCTTCACCAGTGACACATCTGACAGATGTTTGACATCCAGAATATATAAAGAATTCAGAAAACAAAGAATCAATAAAACAAATGACCCAATTAAAAGATGGGCTAAAGATCTAAACAGAGATCTTTCCTTCGCAAAGGAAGAAATAAAGATGGCTAAGAAACATCAAAACGTGTTCAACATCGTTAATAATTAGGGAAATGCAAATTAAAACGAGCTTAGGATTTCATGTTACCCCAGTCAGACTGGCTAAGATCAAGAGAACAAATGATACAAAATGCGGTAGGGGAACACTCATTCATGGTTGGTGGGATTGCAAAATCATGCAAGCCCTATGAAAAACACTGTGGAGAACTCTTTATACGTAGAAGATCAAGAAATATATGTCTAGGTAGGGTTTATCTGAGAACAATTGGTCTTTGCCCAAGATTTATTTACATGACACACAGTAACTAAAAGTACCAGACTGGTGGAACTAACCTTCTTGGATGTTTAACAGACATACTTTGAGGCCTATACTAATTTGATCAGAGGGACATAAAGGGTAGTTTTTGCTCCTTGCCCTCCTAGGTCGAACAGTTCCAGGGGACTATGAGCATCTTTCAAAATGTCCTGTAATTGTGATGGGTCACCTATCCTATTGATCAAGGAGGCCGAAGAGGCCCCACCAGATGGACTTGAACCAATGTCCAGTCTACAAAGAGGAGGGCAACACAGAGGACTCATTTCTTCCATGCTACCAAGGGAAGTCAGCCATGGTTGGGCAAAACCTTTGACTTTATCTTCACATAGGTGGAACTGGTAAAAGAAAAGAGCCAGGGGCTCCTCCAAAACCTATGTGACCCCTGAGGAACAGATCCCCAACTGATCTTAAATATAAAAATAAGATTTGTTTGGGCCAACTATACAGTCTTAAACACCCCAAAGGAAAGTATAACCAAAGA
>NW_008355272.1:965368-967080 GCF_000622305.1 Nannospalax galili
GACAAGTAGTAGGGAATGGCTGGGGGTGCCAACAACACAGCAGACAGTAGCAGGGATATCAGAGTATAAGGGCTCTAGCGGGGAAGGGAGGCTATGGGAGGGTACCATTTGGGAAGTGGGTGTATAGTTGAATACCATGGTTTGGGATGTTCTGTGTGATACACACACACACACACACACACACACATACACACACAGAAAAAAAATCAACAAATTTTTAAAAATGTATTATATTTGAGGAGGAAGCATAAAAGTTTATGTCATGTTAATTAGTAGAGGTGATAAACATTACCATTGAAATCTACCCCATGACATTATAGATATACACAGCAGCCAAAAATCCGAGTGCAACCGATTATGACTAGTAATAGATACATACAGATTAGAGATGCATGCACCAACATCTCAGTGTCAGTAGCAAAAACAGTGAGTCTTTCTGCAAGGAATAATATATTCTAAAATGAAACAGAGATCTTTTCTAAAGGTTAAAAACTCAGCGGAGCTGAGCGGTGTGAAGCGGACCTGAGTGGAGCCAAACGGAGGTCTGGCTCAGTGGAGCTGGCTGAGTGGCCGCCAGGCTCCCGCCATGGCCTGGAATAAGCTGTCCTTGCGCTCCCGCCAGGTGGACATCGACAAGTTTGACTGACAAATCCGTGGACAGGCAGGAGGAGGCAGCGGTGGCAGCGGGTGAGCCAGGCCCCAACCCCGGCGAGGTGGATGGGCTCCTGCGGCAAAGTGACATGCTTGAGCATTGCATGTAGCCTTGCGGAACTCTCCAGTCAACACCAAGAATCAAGCCATGAAGGAACGAGCCCAGGGTGTGGTGTTGAAAGTACTTAAAAATTTTAAGAGCAGCGAAATTGATCAGGCTGTGCAGTGACTGGACAGAAATGGCATTGACTTGTTAATGAAGTACATTTATAAAGGGTTTGTGAAGCCCACGGAAAACAGCAGTGCAGTGTTACTCTAGTGGCATGAAAAACCTTTAGCTGTAGGAGGACTAAGGTCCATTATGAGTTCTTACAGCAAGAAAGGCTGTCTAAAAAAATAACAACAAAGACTCACGTTTACTTGAAAGAATTTTGGATACCTAGGCTGGTGAAGAAAAGACTGACCATGGACCATCTTCCTAGGAACTCCCAACTAAATATTTCAGATAAACATATCTGCTGAAGTTATTTTATTTTCAAGGTGGAGGGAGAAACCATTTTATTGTTTCCTAAATTCTTTGCAGGATCTGAGTCTCCTGTTGTCTACAAAGTAACACAGAACTGACACTTGACTATCAGACTGTCTGGCCAGTTTGTCAGGTGTACCCCGTGTGCACTGCCTGTTTAAAATGGGGAGGGACTATTTAGGCAGGTGCAGATCCAAGGGCTGTGGTGAAAGAGAAAGCTTAGGTAGAAAAAAACCTGAGAGTTTGTACAGATACCCTGTCTTTTCAGACAAGGCGGGCTCTCTTGGGTCCATTGTAAGGTGCCTGCTGCATCAATAAAGCTCTTGGCTTATTAGTTAAAAAAAATGTTCAAAACACATTCAATTTTATGTCTTACAGGGCTTATACAGCGTTCAATATTGTATAACCATATTAATTCAACTGTGAACCTAGAAACTTACAGCCACTTGTGAAAGACATGTATTTCTTGCTCTGGAGTGTGTTACTGAATATGTAATGAAATGCTTCTTCTAATCATGTAGTTATTAAATTTTTT
>NW_008355272.1:967420-974537 GCF_000622305.1 Nannospalax galili
AAGAGATGTATCCTTGCTCTGGAATGTGTTACTGAATATGTTAAAGCTGTAATGAAATGCTTCTTCTAAAAAAAAAAACAACAAAATGAACCTACTATATGACCTGGTTATACCACCCTTGGCATATACCCAAAGGATTCATCCTATTGCAGAGATAGTTGTACAACTATGCTTGTTGCTGCTCTTTTCATAATAGCTAAGAGATGGAAGCAACCTAAATGTTCCTCAACTGACAAGTGGTTAATGAAAATGTAATAGTATGTCCTAACGGTACTTGTTCCTCCAAGGGGCGGGGCCTGCTGAGGAGAATTGGCTGTGGAGAGTTAACCAGGGAGAGAGGAGTGTTGGTACCTTCTTGGCAGCAGCAGCATGGAAAAAATGGCCCTGGTGTCTTGCCTGCATGCACATGAGAGGGGGCCTTTACTGACCTGAGGGCAAGACCACAGGCCCAGGAGGCAGGGATGAAAGCTAATGGAGGCTATGGGTGGGGCACGGAAACAATCTGTTAGAGTGGGCCACTGATCCATCTTTTGTGGGGTGCCAGGTGTTCACCTTTGTAAGTTATTCTATTTCCCCTACCCAGGATATAAACTATGAAAAATTCGGATAAAGATGTGTTATATGGTTTGTCTAATAGCACCAGGAGCAAGGGACCCTGAGAGAACTTGGGCAACAAATTGGCTCAGCTGGCAGGATGAGGGTGCAAGGAATGACAAACCTTAGGACTTTGGAAAAAGCTAGAGAGCTAATGGCAGTGCTGATATGGATCTTACAATGGATTATAAAATATGTAACTAAAAAGGAGCCGGTCACAAAGAAGCATGGGCCACAGCTGTGTTATAAATGTGGGGAAATATCCCAGTTGTAGGCATATAAATATTTGTTAAAGGTTATAGAAAAGCTAGAAAAACTTTTACAGGCCTGGGACAGAAGCAGAGACCCCCAGAGAGGGGGCGTGCTACTTTACATGATAAAAGCCAAGGCAGGGGAAGCTGCAAAGGCCAGGGAGGTGCAGGCAGAGTCAGTTGCAGAGCTTGAGAGAGAGAAAAAAACAAGACATTTTAACTTGTGTAAGGTCCAAGGACTCCAGAAAAAGGCCAGATAACAATGGAAAAGGAAACAACCTAAAAATAAAAGTAGCTAAAGCTGCCCCTCAGATTCAACCTTTGATACAAAAAGGAAAAAAAAAAGCTAGCAGTGCTGTAGCTAGGAAATACTCCACACTGGAACTGTTAAAACTAGGAGAAACTTACAAGCAAGCAACCAAAGAGCCCCTCACCACATGGCTCCTGAGGGTATGGGACATGGGCGCAAATAACATCAATCTAAGTCCTTCAGAAGCATCACAGCTGAGTTATATAACCACTCATCCATCCTTGGGATATAGACTGTTCAACCTAGGCCAATGCAGGGGTGAACAATCCTTAATGGGATGGCGGATGGAAGGCATTAAAAATGCATGGTCATTACCAAGGAAAACTCCCATTATTAACAGGGGCTGGAGGACTATAAAGGAGGGACAGGCATTACTCGGAGAACTAGGCATGAGAAAAGCAATATATGATGCCCAGTTCACTGGGCCAGATAAGACTGTGTTCACCAGAGATATAAAGGAAAGCCTAATTCAACTGGGACCTCAAGAATGATATGGAGCTTTAATGGTTTTGCTAAGCCCTTTAATGGGACAGGATCTTTGTAAAGTGAAAGAGGCTTCAGCAGATCTAAATGACGCTGACCCATGTGTAAAACGTGTCTGCAGAATAACAGAACACCCTACAAGAGATATAAAAAAGACCAGACTGAAGAAATGGTCTGTATGGGTTACTCTAAGACAAATGTGGCAAGAGTTATGTTGAGCCCAAATTCCCAAAGAAAAAATTGATAGAAAACCAAATTCAGTACTAAGGAGTTTCTGCAAGGCTTTAAAACTAGAACAGCAGTTTAAAAAAGGCATTCAAAGAATAAAAACTGTGCCATGGTTGGGTAAGGATCCCAAAGATTGAATAAGGTGCATTTCTCACCTGATAAAGGCTATACTGGGGGTGGAGGCAGTTTTTCCCACCAAGGCCTCCCCCAACATCCAGGTATGGTCAATGGAGAGATGAAAGACATGGCTACAGTCGGGAGGCAGACCCAGGGCCTGCCTGACTCAGGGAACCAACAGGTAAAGTAGGAACAAGAGAAATTCCATCTCCTTAGCCCAGTGTGGGGTCAGGCAACTGGAGCCAACACCTCTAAGTGTATCAAGGATAAAAGAATACAAAGAGACTCCATGTAAAATCCCCAAAATGCAAAATGAGTTCAAATGGATAACTAAAGATAGTAAAGAACTAACCAAATTAATATCTCATACCCATGCTATGGTACCTAACAAGGATCTATGGAGAAAACAGTTAATACAAATGGAAAAAAACCTTTCCATGTTGTGTTAGACCTTGTCTATGATTGATTTAATATACGATGTTAACCTTCCTTTGAGTGTTTTACAGATGCGAAACCCATTTGAAAGATACCTGAAGAAACAAAGGCCAGCTATAGCTGTAAGATTCTTGGGAATTTTATGGTTGGGTAAGATAAAAATAGAGGCTCCCCAAATATACAACTTCTAAAGAAAATCTACAGTACCAGGGGTGGCTTGCCCTCCTATGGCTGTTGGTCAGAGAGAGATCCTAGAGGTCCTCAAATTCACCAAGGCTATTGCCAATAATGTCCGTTGTACTCTAGAGAGGTTGGTAAGGCCATGTTGCTGAAGACATTGCATGATGTGAGCACAGGAGGAAGAGAAAAGATGGAGCTGAGACTAATCCAAAAATTCCATGCCATTGATGGGTGTTCATAGTACTAGAAGGAGATAATGTCAGTTGTACTCTAGAGAGGTTGGTAAGTCCATGTTGCTGAAGACATTGCATGATGTGAGCATGGGAGGAAGAGAAAAGATGGAGCTGAGACTAATCCAAAAATTCCATGCCATTGCTTTGCAGATGGTTAAGGAGAAAGGATACCCTATGATTCTATTCAACAATGGACCTCGCATGCTGCACCCTGTGGATATGCCAAACAATGCCTGCAAGTGCAATAATGGCTCAACTAACATGTAAAATTTCCAAATCTCTAATTGGATAATGCCTGCTCCTAGGGGTTGAAAATTCATCTGGTGCTGTGGACTACGCCAACCCCTTGTGTTGAGAAAGGCTTCAGGTCCTAGGAGGGAAGTCATTACAAGTATATTGTTTAATGAATGTAGTACACATACTGGGATATCCTCTAGGGAATTATATTTACATTTATGTTTGTTTAGATGTGTCTACTTCCTTTAACTTGTCTGTATAGTAGAAGAAGCACCACTGATATAGATCAATGGCCACGGCTTGAAGATGAATAATGGAGAGGCCCAAGAAGTCACTATCTCACCATGGCATAAAACCAAGAAGTCACTATCTCGCCATGATATAAGGCAGATTGCCATACATCTGTTACCCCCTCCAAGGCTCAGGGACCTTAGCGGAAGATTGGCAGAAAGATTGTAAGAGCCAGAGGAAGGGGTGGAGTGTGTCCCAAGGAGTACTTGTTCCTCTGAGGGGCAGGCCTGCTGAGGAGAATTGGCTGCAGAGAGTTAGCAACAGAGGGAGGAGCTTTGGTGCCATCTTGGCAGCAGCAGCATAGAAAAACTGGCCCTGGTGTCTTGCCTGCGTGGACACCAGAGGGGGCATTTACTGACCCGAGGCAAGACCACAGGCTTACAAGGCTTGGACGAATGCTAACAGAGATTGTGGGTGGGCCACAGAAGCAATCTGGAACAGCGGGCTGCTGAGCCACAGAGCGGAACAAGGCACCAGGTGTTCATCTTTTGTGGTGCCCAGGTGCTCGCCTTTGTAAGTTACACTATTTCCCCTACCCAGGATATAAACTATGAAAAATTCAGATAAAGATGTGTTATACGGTTTGTCTAATAGCACCAGGGGCAAGGGACCCTGAGAGAACTTGGGCAACAGACATATTTACACAATGCAGTTCTACTCAGCAGTTAAGAAAGATGAAATAATGAAATGGATGGATTTGAAACTGTTATGCTAAGTGAAGTAACACAGACTCAAAAAAATAAGATGTACGTTCTCTCTCATTTGTGGATCCTAGCACCAAATCCTTACAAGTGCGTACGTATCCTGATGTAACTGCAGAAACCAGGAAAATGGAAGGGAATCAGAGAGGTAAATAGAAAGAAGGAACCTGAGAGAGAAGAGTAGGAGACATGAGTTACTAAGGGGGAAATGTGTAAAAGGGGGGCAGTAAAAGGAGAGGGGGAGGAGGGTGATACAAAGAACAATGGGAATAAAGGAGAAGAGGGAGCTGAAAAGGTGTGGAACCACAACATACAAAACTCATAAAAGGATAAATGGGGAAATGGAGACACTTTAATGAGGATAAGACAGGGAGAGAAAGAGGAGACGTAAACAGTGCCTAGCTAGTATAAAAAAACCAGAAGGAATCATATTAGACCAAAACCTACTGAAAAATTACACACACAACATCCCTACATGGGTCCATGATTGTAGCTAAAGACTACAACAAGAAGCAGTGCCAGACAGGAGCAACCTTCCTTTGTGTTGTTGGCCAGTAGTCCAAGAGACTCCCAAAATTATACCGGCTATTCCCACAGCCTTGACTGCCTCCCAGAACTTGATGGTAAGACCCTATTGCTGAAGATAGGACATACTTTGAACACAGGATTTGGAGCAATGGAGCTGGAACCGACCTGGAAGTCATCTCCTTTGAAGCCTAGCTCTCATAGCTTTGGAGAACATGACATAGGCTGCTAAGGGAGGACATCATTCAATGGTCAACCCCAGCTTCAAGGCCTAAAAATCACATCAATGACCAGCACAGTAAATGACATGGGTGAAGTAGTGGCACTTTTATCTTGGGGGTAATCCACAGCTACCTAATTGGATTTAAAGCCCACTCAGTAGAGGAAATTCATGTCTGGTACTGTAAACCTAGCCAAATATACATAGCTGGAGAGGTCATAGATCTTAGAGAAAATCCCAAGGCCCTCATATCCCTAGGCAAATGTAATTTCTTACTATGTCCAAATATGGATCCTTAAATCTACAGATATATATCCCAGTAACCACCCACCAATGTACCTTCTTTTTCAACAGACAGAGATTATTACAGAGTTATGCCACTGGTCACACACAGAGGTTCTCTGTGAATTGCCCAAGCCTAAGTGGCACATTTAGGATGCAACCTCTACACCCAAGACTCACAGAACATAAACCAAAGGATCAAGAGAACACTAATGCATCTTTCAATTCTCATTAAAGAAGTTCCCTCATGCAACAGAGGGTCAGGAACACAAAAGGCCATAAATGACCAAAATGCATAAAATAAGTGTCTGAAGAATGGGGCTGGAGAGATGGCTCAGCAGTTAAGAACACTGGTTGTTCTTTCAGAAGACATGCATTCAAATCCCAGCACCCACTTGGCAGCTAACAACTGTCTGTAACTCCAGTTCCAGGGAATCCCATGGCCTCGTCTGCCCTCTGTGGGCATTGCATGACACAGGTGCATTTACCTACATGCAGGCAATACACTTATACACATAAAATAAAAATAATAGCCAGGCGTGGTGGCGCACACCTTTAACCCCAGCACTCAGGAGGCAGAGGCAGGTGGATCTCTGTGAGTTCAAGGCCACCCTGGTCTACATAGTGAGTTCCAGGGCAGCTGGGGCTACAGGGAGACCCTGTCTCAAAAAGACCAAAAATAAAAAATAATAACAATAAATCTTTTTTAAAACATTCTGCAGAGTATGGGTCCTTGGACAGGACTCTTATATTGAGGTCTTCCCACCCAGGGCTCAGGGAAAATTTCAGTAGAGGGGGTAGAAAGATTGTAAGAGCCAGGGAAGAGTTATATGACCATATGGAAATTGTCCTACAGGCACCTGGGACCATTCTCGTACAAACCTACAGCAATGGTGTCAGCATGTACAAGACCCATGAAAACTTAGGCAGGCAAAAACCCAGCACAGAACTGTTAAAATGAATAGCAAGCCCCAATCTTAGTTGAAGAATTATTGGCAGCTGATTAATGAAGAGCTGATCTTCTTGAAGGAAGGGACTCTACATAGGCTAAACTAAACCCTGGTGGATGAACTTGCACTGAGGGACATCTGGGGACACTAACTTTACATAATAGGCCTTAACACAAATGACAGAATGCATGAACTCCAGTGCAGGGGGAATGCACTTATGGGAGGTGCCAAAGGGAAGGGGAAGGGGGTATAAAGATGATTTTCTATATGAAATACACAAAAATTCAATAAATTTTTTTTAAAAACCTCAAAATAAAGAGCAAATATCCAAATGTGAGCAGCGAGCGTATTCATACAATGGAATCAGAGAGGTGGAAATAAACAGCAGTGTAAAGTTTGTGGGTTTGGCTTGTTTGTTTTCGCTTGGTCTCTGCTGACAGGAGGGTAAAGAAGGAAGTGGTCATTCAAATAACTTGTAAAATGCACCATGGCTCATGAGAAAAACTGCCAACTGAGCCAGTATGTGCATCACAGATCATCAAAGATCAAACTCTTTCAGCACCACTTTATCCAGATTCATATATTCCAAGAAAAAAATGTAAATTGATCTAATAGAATCCCTTCATGGATTCATGTGTTCTATAGCTAAGAACACTGACTATTCTATCAACTGCTGGGTTTACAAATTCTAACCAATCTTAGCCAAAATAATTTATGGCTGACCCATTCCAACTTTCAATTCTTAAAAAGACCCTTCCATAATTCCATTTGTGAAAGGCTTGGTGATTCTCCATTGTGTCATGCTGCAGCAAGCTAATAAACCTAACAGTTTGATTACAGGGCTGGCCCAAGTGGGTTTGGGTCCCCAGGCTCTATCAGTAGCTTCACACATCTGAACAGAGAGGCTAACAACACTGAAAATGTATGCACAATATGGTCCAAGTAACTAAAAAAAACTCTCCCTCCCTCCCTCTCTCTCACAGAGGGATGTGTGCGTATATGTGTGTGTGTGTGTGTGTGTGAGAGAGAGAGAGAGAGAGAGAGAGAGACAGAGACAGAGACAGAGACAGAGACAGAGAC
>NW_008355272.1:974575-993415 GCF_000622305.1 Nannospalax galili
TTCACCATCCTCCTGCCTTAGCCTCTCAAATGCTGGAACTAAAGATGTGCACCACCATGCCAGAATTATTCTTTATATCTTTATTTTAATGAAACATTTATTTTTAATAGTGTCTTTAATTTTATGTATATGAGTTTATTGCTTGCATGTATGTAAGTATGCCCACGTCAACCAATACCCATGGAGGTTCAAGAGGACATCAGATCCCCTGAAACTAGAGTTATATATGGTTGTTAGCCACCATGTGTGTACTAGAAATGGAATCTGAGTCCTTTGCAAGAGCAGCCAATGCTCTTAACCACTGAGCCATCTATGCAGCCCTCTAATGAAACACTTACATGTGGTTAAGCCTTAAGACAAGCAAAAGGGTAATGATGCTGAGAGTGAGCCCTGGGCAAGATACACATGGAACTTCTTAAGTACTAGTGATATTATAGTTTTATTAACATGGGTTATGGATGAATGTGTATTTATTTGTCTTCCTAGTCTCTACATATTCATATTACAGATTTTTCTATACACAAAATATGTCTCATGATTTAAAAAATTTAAAAAATATCTCCAGAAGAGAAAACTAGTACTGGCTCTGGTCAAATTGCTTGCTCCAGCTTGCACAGCTAATTAGAACATAAAACTTTTAGCGACAGAGATTTGTACACTGCTATATTCCCAATACCCAGAACAGAATATTTCATGAAGCAGAGCCATAATGAATGCTTGTTGAATAAATTAAAAAGTTGAGAATCACATTTATTCTTTTCACTTGTGACCTGTGTGTGTGTGTGTGTGTGTGTGTGTGTGTGTCCAGATGTTAATGCTTGCTTTTCCACTCATTTTTTTAGAGAGTGTCTCTTACTCAACCTTAAGCTCACCTATATGCTAAACTGGCTGGCCAGTAAGCCCCTGGGATCCATCTATTTCTACCTCCCAGTGTTGGGGTTCCAGACATGTGCCACCACACTCAGATTTTACATGCATTCTAGGAAGCTGAATTCAGGCCCTTGTACTTGCATAGAAAGTACTTTACCCACTGAGCCATATCTCCAGCCCAACACATGACATCTTAATACATGATCCAGTAAATCCCAGGAATAAGTACAGTGCCAATACTACCACAGATTAAAGAACTTTGTCATTTAAATGTGAACACATTCTATAGTCCTGTTTTGGTGATTCAAAGGACCAAATCCAGCCCATATCCTGTTTTTATGAGTAAAAGCTTTACAGGAACATTACTACTCTCCTTTTGTTTGTATTTGTTCATAGCTATTTTTATGTGACAAAATCAGAGTTTTCAGAGACCATTTGGCCAACAAAGCTTAAAACATTTACTATTTAAACCAATGGAGAGGAGTTTGCCAATCCCTACTCTGTTTCATTATTAGTATCAATTCAGTTCTTTCTAAACTAATCCCACACTGGCTTCCTAGCTGCTAGTAAGGTCTTTAACCTACCAGAGTGTCAGTTTCCTCATTTCCCATATTTCCCTTCATTTCCAGAAGTTTGGGCAGCTCCATCCTTCATCATACCTGGCAGAACCGAATATTGCTCACAGTGTTGATAATTTTCATCCTTAATTTCTTTGATGTGCTTCAGAAACCATTCTTTCTCTCCTTGCTTCATGATTTGGTTCTGCTGTGCTCTTTAATAGTAAGGACATTTCTTTGTAGAAAGGATATGGCTTTCCTTTTCTTTTTCCCAAAATATCCACCTGCACTCTTGCCACCTAATTCCCACCTGAAGTCATCAGGTTAGGAAGCAAAGGACATCCATTAACTAAGCTAAAGTTAGATATTTTGGATGCCTTAATCTCTACTGAAAGGAGTCCTTAGTTTGATGTATTAAATACAGACAAGCTCTTCTGGCAATTGTGGGCCAAGTCAGGGTGTTTCATAGCATCTACAACCTCCTGCCCACTGGTACTATAAATAGCAAGGGTTTTGTGTCCTATTTGACTAATGATACTTTGGTGATAAATACACATATGAAATGAGTAGTCGGGAAGTAGAATGCTAATTTCTGTTGACTGCTTATTATATGCCTGCCACTGTGCTTTATATGCACAGATTCTTCCCACTTTATAATAATCATTTAAAGAAAAATATTTATAAATGAAGAAACTGAGACCCAAAGAGATTGCCCAATGGTCAACATATTTTTTTAAAAAAATGTCTACCTACTGTGAGGGAAAGATTTGATTTCAGTGCAGAACAAGGTGGCTATAAAACCTGAACCTGGGCCTTTAACTTGTGACATTAGATTTGGATAGCTTGTCCATCCTCTTGAGTCTCATCCTCTGCCTCTCTGTTCCAATAGCTATGAGTTAAAGTAGAATTATATAAAATGGGTCATTACACCTCAACTTTCAATACACAAGGTGGGTAGAAAATATGTATATGTGAGATTTAACAGGAATCTTTTCGTGTGCACTGTATTAAGAAAATATTAATTTACTAAACATCACAACTTAATGTGAGTGTTAATATCACCATTGTACAGATAGGACACCAGAAGCCTAGAGACTTTAAGACACTTTCCAAACTTAACACAAAATATCTAAAATGTTGCCCACTATCTGACGTCATGCTTCCCAGCTCTATCAAGATGTCTACTTTCATGGAAAGAAGGCAATAGAAAACATAGCTTCTGATGGAAATAACAAGAAGAAATATGGTGCCTGGAGATCAGATCCCTTTCTTACTCTGCTGTTTTTTAATCTAGGTACCCAGGCTTAATGTGAATTCTCCTATGGGAAGTAGTCACCACAGCCTGCTGCGTTGAGGGAAGGTTCCAATTTATTCTTGACTAAATGACTCCAACAGTACTAAGAACAAAAGATGGTGATGATATTAACTTTCTGCATCTTCAATGAAATCAAGCCCTGGTCTTTCAAAGATGACTACGGAAAGAGATTCATCATGTAAGGGAAAGGTACAGACCCCTTCAAGGAAATAATCCTCCCTACAATGAACTCCCCCTACTGGAAATCAAATGGTTCTTCATTTTACTACCATAACTGACTGATATTAGGGATACACTCCTACCCAGTTCCTTCCCTTTCTTTTCTGCCATAGCTTAGCCCAGGCTGGGCTGTCAAGCAATGGTTTACTAACCAGAAAAAAATAACTGAATGGTACTATAGGAAACGAGTAGCGTGCAGAATATCTAACTTGCTTGAACAGGGTGTGTCCTCTTCTTCAACCAAAGGCCCCTCCAAAGGGCATTTCCTTAAGTATCACTCACCCATTTCCACCCTGAAGAAGTCCAGTGCTCTGCTAGAATCCCCTGCTATCTTTGTACATACTCAAACCTCAAAGTCAGATGTACTATCACTACTCGGTGCCTACATTAGATAGTCATAGAAGATGTCTTTCTTGGAATAACGTTTTTGTTATGAGCTTGATTAAAAGAAGAATGTCTGTGGGTAACTGACTGATATGTTTCCTTAAGGACAGGAATTCTAGGAAGCTATTCTTCTTGAAGATCTAAGATTTGCTTTCCTCTGAGAAGTTACCTCTTTTCGCAAACAACTGACAGTAAAATCACCCATCTCTTTCAGGTAAGACTCTCAGGTTAAGGCATGGACTTGCTTGACAGCCTTGATAAAGCAAAATCCTTGGGGCCCTATGACTCTTCTATCACTTACCTCTCTAGTAGAGCTCAGTGTCTAACTCCAACTCTGTCTTAATTCTTTGAGCTTCCATTCTAAATGTGCGCACCCTCTTAATGAACATTGCAGGCTTGAGAAAGCCTTGCTCATTCTAAACAGCTCTGCAGTGAAGGTAATCTTGCTTCATTAAAAACCCCATCAGCTTTATCTCTAAGGTTATTCCAAGAAAAATGCTTGAGGATTTCATAATTAACATGAGGCAGCAGGTGCTGTGAACAAAGTAGGCACAATTATAATAACTTGAAGTCAATAATTCATAAACGATAATATATTATTAATCAATTATTGGGGCCAGAACAACATTTAATGAGATTAAGTTGATTGCCAACCTGAGCTGTTGGATACATATTGATTTAATCAGAGTGCTTAATTAAACTATGTAAGTTGCCCGCCAAATCATTACATCACAGCTTCCTTCAAAGGAGGACGTTTCTACTCTGCTTCTCTCTTCCTTGTGAATTAGGAATTATTATTGATTGTAAAGAAACTAAGATAAGGATTCTTACTTTTCATAACAACTTAGGAAACTGCCATGCAACTGGTAACATTTATTCTCAATTATCGGGAATAAATGTTATGTGTGTACCTATTCATACGCTGCAGTTTGGTACGTAGGAATTCTTTGTTTTCTCTAAAGAGTTTAGAATCGTAATAAGAGGAGCTACATTATATCCCTAAACAAAGTAGATGGCTGTTTACAATCACTCAATTTAAAGACAGATACGTGAAGACTCATAGTCATGAAAGAGCACCAAAAAACGCTGACGTAGCCTGTGATTTGAATCAGGTATGCCCCCAATCTAAACTGTTCCCAAAGGCTCAATTAAAGCATGAGTCACTGGAAACTAGAGATTCACGCCTATTTTATTCCAATTTCCTAACAGCATCTTCAGAAACTAAAGTTGCTTCCCCAGCCACTGAAAACTTTCAGCATCACTCGCCATTTACAAGGATGCATAAATCTGTATCTTTTGGCAGTCTGGCTCTCCTTTCACTTGTCATACTGCTAATGATGGAAGTTATTTATGTTGAACATTGAACAAAATGTTTTTTGCTCAATGTTCCAGCCTGATGATCCTGCCTGAGGGGAGACAGTGACAGCTCTGTTGAAGCATCCCGGGGCACAAGGAGACCCGCTGGTCTTTTTAATTAGGGCTTTACCCTGTCAGTTTCCTGAATACCCACTTCTAAATGGGATGCGCATCACTACACATTGAGGATGCCCTTGCCCTATAACGTTCCGGGATGTCAAAAACTCACGGCTGCCACCTGGATGCTCAATGAGCCACAGAAAGCCAGCTGCGGGGAAAGTATCCACAGACATTGCGGCAGTGCTGACTCCCTCTAAGCTGCCGAGTGTGAGCTCCTAAAGTGATCATCTGGTGCATGAAGGGAGCACTTGTGAAAACCAGCTTGGGGAGAGAAGGCAATCTCTCAGTCATTACCAAGGTGGTTATGGACATCTATTTTAATTATTATATGTTGGGCAGTTAATTTGACCAACGACTCAACTCAAAACCTGTGTCACTGAATCTCTCAACTATGGTCCCAGAGGCTCCTGCCTACAAAACTTGTCTAGCCAAATGACATCCGTTCTTCAACTTTGTTTGCAAAAATGGCAGTGGGAAACTGCCCCAACAAACTGGAGCTGCCATAACCATCATATCTGTTTTTCTCTACCCCTACCAATCCTACTTTCAAGAAGACAGAAGTGACAGTATAATATAATCTCAGCATTCCGTAAGCCAGGCTTCCAATGGGACTGTCTACATGTCCTTTGTTTTGAGATAGGAAGGATTCTGAGTAGGATATTTCATATTAAAACCAAAGAAAATAGTATACTCCTAGCATACAATAAGAACACCTCATAAACAAGTCGTCTGATTTACATGTCTGTCTCAGCCACGTATCACTCACTTCTCTGGAAGGAGAATGAAGGTTCTCCACAAGCCACGAACACTCATTATGGAATCTATCCTTAAGCTCTGCTGCAACTTCTACCCTGGCTTTTGGAAAGCATGGGAAACATTTATCACAATGATGAGAATCAGTCACTGTTCCAATTACTCTGTGTTCGGCTAGCTTGCAAGTTACGATTTAGAAAGTCTACCTCAGGACCAAGAGAATCTCCACCAGTTTCAAGAGAACAAAATCCCTTCATGCTAATAGTATCTCAGGCAATTCTCATAGAGCAGAGTAACTGGAGTTCATTAAATTATGTGCGTACTGGAGGTTTCTGGTGTTGGATACAAGTGACTGGAATCAGACGAGCTTCTGGGTAAACCAGCCATCTTACAGAAAAAAAAAAGTTCACTCTTCTGGTGTTCTAAGGAAATAGAAAGGCCTATAGGAAACTGGGTCCTTGTAATCTTAATTCAGAAAACTCCACAATATTCCTTCACTGATGTTTTTGCTGCTTGAGATGGAAAATGAATCCCAGAATTATAAGAAAGGATATTCTTTTCAACAGAGATAATGTTACTTCCAAATATGGAAAGCACACTATTTCAAATTGTAAAGTTTTCAATTCATATTACCCATTATAGTAAACTTTGTGTATGGGGGAATGTTCGTGAGGGGGTATACATGAATATGTGGAGGTGCATGTACACCTGTGTGCACTGGCATGTTTCTGTGTTTGTGCATACATGTGCATATGAAGGCCATAAATCAACTTTACTTGGAGTTCCCTGGAAGTCGTCCATCTCACTTTTTACAGGAACAAGGTTTCTCACTAGAACCTGGGTCTTGTCAATTCATCCAGGTTTGCTAAACAGTGAACTTCAGGGATCTGCCTGTTTCCAGCTCCCTGCAGCTAGGATTACAAGTGCACACCACCACATCTGACTTTTGTCATGGGTGCTGGGACTCCAGCTTAGGGCCTCATGCTTACATGGTGATGACTTCCTGAATGAAGCCATTTCCCCAGCCCCTCATCATACTAAATTTTTAAAACATGTTTTCATTTTCTTTTCTAATGGAAAGAAGTAGGATATAAAGTAGAAAGATCAAAGGGGAGGGAGAAGGGTATTCTTCCCTTTCATGAATAACAATATATTAACTATTCTGCGCAATCCTTCAAATAAAATAAGACACTGGTAAAACAAATTTTTTTTCAAGAAATCATTTTTAACGCATTGCTGCATTTGTCTGTAGATAGTAAAAATACAGTGAAACCAAAGCAACCTTAGGAGATAAACATCAAAGCCGGTTTTTCTCCCAAGGATTTCAACAAAACCTTAAAAACCTTGATTTTCTGCTTTGAAGGTTGCAAGAGGCACAAGAAGCCAGGAGGGAAGCATGGGGCCACAAACCATGGAGAATTCAGAAGGCCGTGCCATAATGCTGAGACCTCAAATTCCCAGGAGAAGAGAGAGTAAAATAGCCTTCTGTGTAATTTTTTTCCTGGGAATATATAAAAATAAGCAAATCTTAACAAACTTGAATTCATGATCCGTATGTGGTTTCAAAATCTAATGTAGCCACAGCCACTACAGTTGTCTGAAAAGTGACTCAGATGGCTGGCAGAGGCAAATACAGATGCTTTGACCAAACTAGGCTCTGTGGTCCCAGGCTCCAGAGCAGCCCACATAGCCGACGCAGGGTCCAGCTCTAGCCCACAAGTCTCTAGCTTCAGGTTCACTCACCAGAGAACTCAGGCTCCAGACCCTCCCATCTGATGACCCAAGCACAAGACGGCCCCGCTGTGGATGACACCAGAGAGTCAAAACAAACAACAAACACAAACATCAACAAAATGAGGAGTTGGCTTTACAAAAGGATAAAATTGCACACTTTATCTATACCTAAGCAAAAATAGATAAATTCATAAAAACATTTAGTACAACATGACTGAATCATGAAATAGGAAAGCTCAGCAGATCAGTAAGAGTTGAGGAATGGAATCAACCGACCCCACTCCCCACCCCAAAAGACAGAGAAGCTCAGGACTCAATGGCTGCTCTCTTGAATTCTGCCAAACATTTACAGAATTAACTCGAATCCTTCTCAAATTCTCCCAAAAACTTAAGAAGGGAGCACTCCCACACTTGTGTTACAAGGGCAGCATCAGTCTCATATCCAAGCCAGACACATTCTCCAGCTACATCTCACCTCCAAAAGTTTCCTGCAACCTTCCAAAATACTGCCACCATCTGAGACTGAGCATCCATAAAATGAGCCTGAGGGGGATATTTCATATTAAAGCCACAGCAAAGACTATACTCCCAATCTATAAAGAGATCCTTATAAATTAGTCAGGAAGGACAAATTATCTAGCAAAGTAGTAGAAAAATTAGATTTTTTTTTTTACATTTGTTTCTTTTGTGTGTATAATTGGGAGTTGTGCAGCAAAAGTCCCACAGTGCATGTGTGGAGGTCAGAGCACATGTGGTAGTCAGTTCTCTCCTTCCAGCATGTAGATTCCAGGCATAGAGCCCAGGTTGGCAGATTTGGTAACAAGAGCCTTTATCTGCTGAGCCATCTCACCAGATTTTCAAATAAACAATTTAAAAGATAAAAACAGAACAATAAACAATTTAAGCTAAGAAACTTCTAAGTCAAGCACAAAGAAATTGAAATTAAAATGACAATGGAAAGGAATTGGTTTTTGGTTGGTTGGTTGGTTGGTTGGTTGGTTGGTTGAACGATTAAGATTTTTGAAAATCTAGTAGGAATAAAATTGAAGAAGACTGATGAATACATTGTTGATTTTAGGCCATAGAGAAAGCAATCTGTGCTCTGTGGAAGCATAAATTAGTCACACAAAATTCACTGATGTTGTCAATTCTCAAAAAGATTTGGACACTCAGGAAAGAATTGTCAGTGAGGCCAATTTAAGTCTGCATAAACTAACTTTCAAAGATGAATGTGTGAGTTCATGCATCTGGGTGTGTGTTTTGTTTGTTCAAGTGTGTGCATTTGTATAATGAAGGATAAACATGAAACTATCATTATCAGCTGTCTGGAGTGTAACAAAATGAAGAATGTGGGGTTCTTTTTACTTTTTATAAAACTAACTTAACCACTTTCTTAAACAAGAATATATTAACACTTAGCTTATCTTTGAAATATAAATATAGTGGGGGATAGACAGAAAACAAACTGCAGGTATCCATGTACCTACCATGCAGATTTAAAAGTTAATATGTCATCATAAAATTTTTAGAATTCTTTTGGTTTAAGAAATAGTAACTGCCCATTAAATGTAAGACTTTTCACTTTTTGCTTCGTCCTAACTCAGATGGAATCATGACCTTGAATCTGTAGCTATCTTTTTTTTTTAGAATGGTTTTACAATTTTCTGTACAATATCCATCCATAATCAACTGTCTTATTATAAAAAAGCACAATACTTTAACACTAATTTGTAAAGTATTTTTATTGAGTTTTTGTGCATTTCATACAAGAGTTCTTAATTAAATTTAGACTCCCCATTCACATCCCCACATTACCCACCCCCACACACACCTCATGTATTCTGTCATATATGTTAAGTTATATCTGGTCAAGCATTTTTACCCAGATGTCCTTTAGTGCAGTTCATTCACTGGAATCTAGTCAGCCTATCTAGAGATCTTAAGGAAGATCTATTCTTCCTCGCCCAGGAATAATCAGTTGCCAATAGTTCCCAGACTAGGGCCAGTCCGCTGCCCATTTCCTTCCATGCTGGGCCCTTGTCTGACTGAGTCAACATGGGTCTTGTGCACAATGCTACCATTTCAACAATTAACATTAATTTTAATGGTGATCACGTGGTCATAATGTGAGTCTTCCATGAAATATCTGCAGCAGAATGTCATCTGATTAACACAGGCTGGTGTTCTGAAGCTGTTAGGGAACTGGGAGCCTGGTAATACTTCACTTCTCAGTGCAGCTGTTGACAGGCAAGGACACTTGAGATGTTTGACTTAGGTTTTTGTCTCTCTGTTATAGGGACCCTGACAGAGAGAGGCATTTGAACCATAGAGGCTTGGGTTGCCCTCTGGTCTCACCCAGCCTGTGCCAAAGGAGCTGTTTGTCCCAGAAGCTCAGGCAGCCTCATGTACCAGGCACTGCTTATGTGGACCACAGTTCTGAAGAGTGTTGTTCCCTCCACCTCTACCTGAAATCCAGCAACTCTCTGAATACACAGAAATGATAGGGGCAAGGCCCTCTTCATTGCCACACATATTAGCAGAGCTGCATGTAACAGCAGATAACTACAAGGAAAAGTCCAAGGGAAGAATGGAGTGGCTCACACTGGTGACTGCAGCCAGTAACTGTTTTCTGAGTTCTTCTGAAGCTACTCTTGGGACCCTAAAAAGATCAAGGAAGGAGAGAACGCTTCAAGAGAGAAAAGATTAAAGGCTCTGTTTGTTAGTTGGAGCAAGAACAGATGTAAAGATTTCATACAGTTAATCACAAAGCATTTTTGTGCAGATTATGTTTGTTCCTAAAGACATCATGGTAACAACTTTGGCACACAGTCTGTACTTCATGGAGTTCAGTCATAGGGATTCTGAGGAAAATGACAAGGTCATGAGATAAAGTGATGGGGTAGGGGAGGGAACGACGTCAGATATGTAAGCCTGGAAGACTTCCTCGACCTAGGTTGAGCTAATACTAATATACGGCAAGGAGGAAGCAACCATGCAAAGCCATGGAGAAGGGCTGGACTCAGAGGGAACAGCAAATTCAGAGGCCAGGAGAGATAATGAGGCTACTGTGTTTAAGACACAGAAAGGCTGTAATAGCTCTAGGGCACTGACAAAAATGTCCAGTAGAGGTAAGAAAGACGTGCACAGCTTATAGAGGAAGTAAAATTTAGGTTTTATTAAAATCATAGTGGTTATTAATATTAATATCAACATTCAGCGTATTAGAGAAACCCAGAATATTTATCATGCAAAATAATTGTCCTTCCACACAGAGAATTGTATCTTTTCTTCTTTCTTTAGAAATGTCTCACTGTGTAACTTGACTGGCCTAGAATTCCCAGTATAGACCATGCTGGCTGGCATCAAACTGTCTCTGCCTCCCAAGTGCTGGAATTACAGGCATGCGTCACCACACCCAGCCACATATCTTGAAGATAAGACTGTAATTATTGCATGACTAAAAAGTGGTAGAGTACAGTACTAAGTAGTACTAAGACCATGGGGTTTGAAATTCAGGGAGTGTCATCATAAATCCACACTCTAGCTCTTACTGGGAATGTAACATTTTCATGGCCTTAATTTTATCATCTAAATGTTGAGATAGACCATAAATGTAATTGTTTTTTCTATTCTTACATAAAAGTGCTACTGTATTGAAAAATTAGTCATACATCAATTCTTTGTAAATAGTTGATTACCTTAAAATATGTAAATGATTATATCTAATGAACAAATTCACAGAATGCAATATTTTGGGATTTTATTTTGATAAAATGTTTTTATATGTTTCTTGTATAATAGTCACATATATATAACATTGTCTCCATCTTAATTGGGCAAATTACTCAAGTAAAACAAAATTTGCTTTATTTTTCTCAGAAATGGATTATATATCATCACATATTGGCTTTATAGCTGCAGTTTTACTTGGTTCTCAGGTGATTTTCAGGTCTCTGAAGATGAACATTTCCACTGCTGAACTCGTTCTCCCCCTTCAACCATCTCACTCTCCTTCTCATGTCTCTTTGTTGGCATTATACTATCCAGTCATCACCCAGAATAGAATTACATCTCCTTGCTCTACTTTCAGTCATCACCAAGACCTCTCAGTTCCTAGACATGTCTCCTAAATTTAGAAATCTTACTCCCATTTCCCTAGACCTGCCTTCTTTGGGAATCTCATCTAATATATAGATCACCAACAATTGGTCATACTTTTTGAGCATTCACAATGTGCTAGGCATAGTCCTAAGACCCTTACAATACAAAGATTAAAGGAGATACTATTAGTATCAGTATTCAAATTTTATATATGGAGAAACCAAAGTATATAGTGCTTAAGCATCTTTTCCCAGGCATTGTGTTAACTTTTCCTATAGAAATGTGAACAAACATTTGCTCACCTTAGATAGGCACCTATGCCAGACAAAACGAATAATTCCACCCAAGACTATTTTGGTAAACCAATAGGTTTACTGGAGTTATTTACAGGAGAGTGAATAACTCAGGAAACTTCTTCACCAAAGAATTAGATAGAGTCTCCCCTTTAGTTCATCTTCCACCTTCTGTATACTCTAGGACCTCCTGCTCCAGGATAACATATAGTTGGGAAGGGGGTATAAGAAATAGGGAGTGGCTGGAAACTTAGCTGAGACTAAAATAACCCTCCCCACCTCCTCATTCCATTCAAGAATACCAACAATCTCAATCTTGTGAAGGCTTCTTGGAGGTATTCCCAGCTTCTCTTATTAAAATGACAACAGCCATGTTATGCCTAGGGAACAGAGTTTCAAATTACAAGGTCATATTTCTAATAAATGGCAAAGCCAAGGTTTAAGCCCCAGTGAATTTGAGTCATGGATCAAAATGCTTATAGGGTCCCTTTGGTAGGCTCCATGTTACCATTATCTCCGTCAATTCAAATACTTTTCCACCTTGCTGTCACAAAACATTCCTCAAAGATGATTGGGTCTTACTGTCCTGCTTCCAATATCCCATTAGCTCCTCCTTGACTTCAGGACAAACTTCCTAACATGAAAATGATGGTCACTGACTTTTTAACCCAAATTCCTTTTCTCAACTTTTTATCCCTTAAAACAATCTTCTACAACCCTAATGTCCTGATACCCCAATACTTTAACTGAATCATTTCCAGAGCTCACACTTCCTATTTTTTCTACCTCATGAGATACACATGCTCACACATGCACACACACACATACACACACACACACACACACACACACACACTTTTCTTGAGTGTAGAAGCCTAACCCCACCTCAAGCTGCAGATCAAGCAGCATTTGCATTGATCTTACTTTTATCATTCATAATAGGAGCATAATAATGATTTCTTCCTTAATTCACAAGGCAACTATCAGTACCAAATAATGTTGTGTAAAACTTTCTAAGAAGAAGCCAAGCTTGGGAATGCAGGCCTGTAACCCCAGATACTCGGGAGGCTGAGGCAGGAGGATTATATAGTCAAGGACTGTCTGAGCTACAGTGTTGAGTTCAAGGCCACCTTGAATAACTTAATGAGACCCTGCGTCAAAATAAAGAGTACGAAAAGAGGGTTGGGACCGTAGCACAGACCTTAGAACAAAAGCCATCTAAAAATAAAATATCTAAATGTTAGGATATAAGCCAAGCTATCTAACTATTAGGTTTTTATAATCTTTCACACCTCCTCTAATCAGCCTTGGAAGGAAGGACTCTTGTCCTCTTGTCCTTCCTTTGATTGGTGTGACTTGACCAAAATGAGAAGCAAAAAGGAAATACTCAACTGGCCTAAATGTCATGGGGGAAGAGGAGTTTGCATTGAAAAAGCAATGCTTTCTAAGTCATGCTTTTGTGTGTGTGTAAAGATCAATGACAATGAAAAGCATAAGTAAAAACAAATTTAAAAAAGTTGGAATGTGTTTTTCAAACTCTCTTTCATGCATTCTCATGAATACATGAGAGAATTCATGAGAATACATGAAATTCATGAAAGATTCAGATTATTCTTTAAATATCTTTGGGATTCCCAAGTGTAGTTTCTTTGCAAGTGAATCTCTACAAATATGAGACCAACACACACAGGGTTGATACAGGTTGCCTTTGTGGGTATGAATCGATCTTTGATTATAAATCCTCTCTTCTCTGTGCCTCCATTGCGCTCTGCTCAACCTCTGTTGTAGTGTGCTTTGCTTTATTATAATGACCTCTTTACATGACTTTCATACACACACACACACACACACACACACACACACACACACACACACACACCCTGTGGATTGTGAGTGCCTCAATGACAAGGATGGGATATCTTTTTTTATTCCTTATACCTACCATGGTTCCTTGCCCTGGTTGCCTGGAAAAACGGAACTCCCAAGGCAAGAAAGGATACAGTTCAGGTTCTCTAATTTTAACTCCTTCCATTAAAGATTTCAGAGAGATGACAGTATGCTCTTATAATTACTGTGTGTGAACGTAAAAGAAGCAGCACTCAATATGGGAAAAATGTGAACACTTCAGGAAGGCAAAGGTCCAAGGTCTAATATGCCTCTTACAACCCTGTTAGCTAAGCTACCCAGGCTGGTCATCCTTTGTCCTCTAAAATCCAATGATTCCATTGTATTACTTGACTGCACATGCCTTTGGAAGGTATAAAAATAAAACCTTCGAGAAATTTCCAAGAATGACAGGTTTTCACTGCACTTGAGTTTCTGTTTTACTTTGCCACTGTTGTCACTTGTAGCTCTTCTCCCACAGTAAGCTCCGTCCTCCATACCAGATCATGCATCTCAAAAACAGACAAAGGCCAGAGAGGATTGAAAATGGTTTGCAAAGAAGCCAAAAGGGGAATTCTGTAATCATGTATTTTTCTACTCTGTTCGAATTTAAAACCACTTACAAGTGACAACTCCCAACCCGGCAGGTGCCTTGTGGTAGCTCATTACACCCTTGGGACCTCATGTAAATTTTTTTTTCAGAGAACAGCTATTGTCTTCCAAGGAAAAGCTTTTAGCATAATGGCAGGTTAAATAGAACACTGCTTTTATAAGAACAATTTTAAGAAAAAGAAAAACGAAAGGTATTCTTTAACTACTAAAAGTACAGCCTCCCTGGTTCCCCCCACCTCTGATGCCCTAGAAAGAACAGTGTGTGAGTTTGGGAGACCCAGGCAGCAGAGTAAGATTACCTAACCTTGAGAGACATATAAAGGTTATACTCTACTCTTTTAGCTATAAAAAGTGCAGGGTCAAGGTGTCTGGAATTACAAAAACAGTAGATCCACCCGCTCTGATGCACCTCTGTTGTTTCCTGGCATCTCAACATCAGTGAGCCAATAGTGACTGTGCATGTGGAAAATGAGTTTCTAATAAGAGGATAACATTTCCCTCAGAAATAACCCACAGAGTAGTTACCCCCCTCAGACTACACTTCAGACAGTCAAGGTAGTGTAGGACTGCATATAAATATTTGTGTATGTCCAATTTGATCAAAAACGTTCTGAGGAAAAAAAGAGCATCCATTACAGAAAGATAGATCTACAAACTAAAATGGATTCCAATATTCTTTGACAGAAATGGGTCCTTAGAATATAACACAGAGGAAACGTAGAGAAAGTAGAAGGATTAACAAAATGATGCCAGTCTTTAATTAGTGTGTTCAGATTGCCCGCAGTTCTGGGGAAATTTCCAGGGAAGACAGAGTAGGAAGTATAGAATCGATGAGAGTGTGGAAGGATGGCCTGGAGTCTCCTTCCCCAGTGCTGTCTTCCTACACTCTCAAGGCTGGTTACTTGCCCATCATGAGCAGCCATCTGCAAAATGGAGCAGAAAAAAAAAAAACAGTATAGGGAGGGCCAGCGCTCATGAGTAAGAGCCATTATCACCAAGGTCTACAGACCTGTAATCTTCACTATTCCGCACATGGGTCACAGGTTCGATGCCTACCTGGACACCTTAGCAAGATCATTAAAAAATGTTTAAAAATGTTTAAAATTTCGATGGAGGCACTTCCAAGTAAGATGGGAGCCTAGAAGCCACGTTGAAATGAGGATTAAAGTTAGGAAACAAGAGAACAGGAATATTTTACCATTCCATCAGCTTCTTCTCCAGTTCCCAGATCCACTTGATAAATGCTTCACTAAATTTCTTATATCACTAAACCCATGAACCTTCTCTCCTATCAGACTAGATGTGTTATTGTGACTACAACCAATGCAGCCACTCCCACAGCTGCAGAATCCAGCAGACTCCAGAGGTCAACTACAAAATGGGCTATAAGATTTCCATCAGGAAATTGACAAAAGCTCTACATACTGATAGGGATTTTATAGTTCCCCAAAAAGGAGCAGTAAAACTGCGAAAAGGAAACACGCTTTGGGAACCTCACAGCCACCCTTACTGCCAACCATGCAGAACTGTAGGGATCACAGTCTAGAGGAGTTCACATGGTCTCTCTTCAGCTCACAGAACACAGACAAGTAGCACCACAAAAGCACCACATAAAAATGGAGCAAAGCATCCACAGAGAAGAACAGGACTGGCAAAAATCAACACTGAGAATACACCAGGCCAGGGCTAGGAAGATGCAGAAAATCATCCCGAATACCTAAAAACAGCGTCCAAGCCAGTGGTTTCATGATCATATCTCCCTCCAGCTCTCTTTCCCCTCTACAACTATTCCTTCTCTATTTAATACCCCAGCTCACTATAACAGATTAACAGTCCTCTAAATGCATTTCACCTCTCTCTCTCCTCTCTCTCTCTCTCAGTTCACTCACTCTCTTGCTCTCTGTCTCTCTGTCCCTCCCTTCTTCCCTCTCTCCCTCCTCTCCTTTTTTTGTTCCCTCTTCTGTTCTTCTGTTTCTTTTCTTTTTCTTTTTTCCCTTCAATTTTCCCATATACTTTTCTTTTATTGTTATACCTCCCAAAGTCTAGAGGCTGACCTGGTTTATATCTGAGTACATATCTCTACCTCCTTCTTATTAGTCTACTCTTAAGCAAAACACCTGCATCACACTATGTGTTTCCTTTGCCTCTATTATTCCTACCATGTATATCTCTCTCCTCTACTTGCCACCTAGCAGCCTAATACTTATCACTAGTCCCAAATTCCCTCCCCAAATTACCAATCTAATAATAATGGTCCTTGATTTCTAAAATGTACATAAAATGCCAGACATGGAGTTCTAAAGAATGATTATAAATATGATCAAATAACCATAGAGGATATGCATATTTCCAAGAAACTGAAATAACTGAATTAATTAGGAAAGTCAATTTATTATATGAAAATAGAATCCAGTAAAAAAAAATACTGAAGAAAAACAAAATGAAAATGATAGAAGTGAAAAACACAATAGATCAGATAAAAAAGTTCAGTAGAGCTAGGCGTAGTGGTGCTTGCCTTTAATCCCAGCACTCAGGAGGCAGAGGCACATAGATTTCCATGAGTTCAAGGCCAGCCTGGTCTACATAGTGTGTCCCAGGACAGCTGGGGCTACAGGGAGACCCTGTCTCAAAAAGACCAAAAAAAAAAAAAAAAAGCTCAGTAGAAAGCCTCACAAGTAGAGTGAATCATGTAGAAGATAGGATACAAAGGATTGAAGACAAAATAGAAGAATTAGATCATTCAGTCAAGGTCAATGATAAATATTTTTAAAATGTATGAATGACCAGACATGGTGGCACATACCTCAAATCCCAGCACTCAGGAGGCAGAAGCAGGTAGATCTCTGTGAGATCAAGGTCAGTCTGGTCTACATAGCAAGTTCCAGGCAATCTGGGGCTACAGGGAGAGGCTTTCAAAGAAAAGTTTGAATGTAACATGGAATAAGTTGGAAACACCATAAAAGCCAGAATCTATGAATTATAGGCATATAAGCTGAAGAATTTCATGCAAAGAACAGAAAATATTTTTAATAAAATCATAGAAAGTTTCCCAAGTCCAGGTGCAATGGGCACACAGAACATTAAACAGACAGGAATTTCAATGTCGTGGTATAGTTAAAACACTAAACATATAGAGCAAAGAACATATTTGAAAGCTCGAAGAGAGTAAGAACAAGTCTCATACAAAGGCAGGGGCCCATCAGAATAACTGTTAATTTTCGACCAGAACCTTGCAGTGAACAAGGGCTTCTGATGATATATTTCAACCTCTGAAAGATCATAACTGTCAACCCAGTGTAATATGCCCAACAAAGCTGTCTGTCATAATAGAAAGTGAAAGAAAAACTTCCTATGATAGAGCAGGCAAAAGGAATTTATGATAACCAGTCCAATCATACAGAAGATACTGGAAGGATACTTTGAACTAAAGAGAAAGATAAGCATGCTCAGAAGTTACAAGGAAGAAACAAACAAATGATGCTAAGACAGTAGTTTAACAAAAGTCAACTAAAAAACTCAAACAGTAGAAAAATGAATAAAATAACAGGAAGCAATACATAACTTTCAATAATACCTAAATACTAATTGTCTTAGTTTCCAGATTAAAAAGTCACAGACTAACAGATTGAATTAGAAAACAAAATCTTTATGTTTGGTGATTCCAAGAAACAAATTTCTCCATCAAAGATAAACACTATCTTAGCGTAAAGGGGTGAGAAGGGGGATGCTAAGCAAATGGAAACAAGCAGGCATTGGTAGTTTAATATCTTACAAAATAGTCTTCAAACCAAATCTAATCAGAAGAGCTAGAGAGGGTCACATCATATTGATCAAGGAAAAGTCCACCAGAGAAAACTACAGTTCAAAATGCATACACACCAAATGTAGGCTCATCCAATTTTATAAAACAAATATTGCTAGATTTAAAAATCAGATTACCCCAAATAGTAACAGTGGGAAGCTTCAATAGTCCTGTGATTGGTTTTAATGTCAACTTGTCACAAATTAGAATCACCTGAGTAGAAAGTGTCACCTGAGGAACTGTCCTTACTGCCTTAATTGATGTGGGTAGACCCGCCCCAAACGTGAGCAGCTTATGATAACAGCCCAGATAAAAAAGGTATTGCAGAAGGAGGATTATTTGCCTTTTGCTTGCTTGGCCTCCTCTCTTACCGAGTTGATTTATCCTGTTGCTGCTGATAATGATTCTTTCCTTCACTGGAATCGAAACCAACAATTCAAGGTTTCAATTATTAACTAAGAACCAGTGGCTAGTCATGAAACATTTACATTTTCACACCATAATAGGACTGTTGAGGTACCCAGCTTCATGGACTGAGTACCATCCCTTCATGATAAAAACCCTGCACAGACTACAGATGGGGGGGGGCTGGAACATATCTCAACATAATAAAGGCTATGTGTGACAAACCAATAGGCACCATCACATTAAATGGAGAAAAACTCAAAGTGTTCCTATAAGATTAGGACTAAAACAAGAGCGTTAACAGCCTCATCAGTGTGAAACACCCACTGTGGGACTACTCTTACTGTTGAAGTAACCAGCTTAAAACATTGAGAACCTCTCAGGTGTGAGGCAACTTTGTTACTATTTTAATATTAGCTGATTTAATAATTATAT
>NW_008355272.1:993646-1008392 GCF_000622305.1 Nannospalax galili
TCTTCTAAAGAAACTTGACTAATGCAATCCACTCTCACCATTACACAGATCAACTGGATTGGACAAGAAAAATAATAAATGTGTATTGGAATTAAATTACATCATAGATCAAATGGATCTAACTAACACCTAGGGAATAGACCATCAAAACACCAAAGGATACATGTTCTTGAGCTGGAGAGTTGGCTCAGCAGTTAGAGAACAAGCTGCTCTTGCAAAGGACCCAGATTCAATTCCCAGCACCCACATGGAGGCTAACAACCATCTGTAACTCCAGTTCTAGAGAAATCTAACACCCTCTTCTGACCTCTGCCAGCATTGCATGACACTGGTGCACTTACATACATGAAGGCAATAAAGTCACACACATAAAGTAAACATAATAAATAAAATATTTAAAAAAGAAACTGTTATACCAATTAAAATAACACAGACTCAGAAAAACAAACGACATATGTTCTCCCTCATATGTGGCTCCTAGCACCAAATCCTTTTAAATTCCAGATCCTTTTAATAAGAAGATGCTGTACAGCAGTCCCTTCTGCATGAAATAACTACCATCGTCACAACTTTGGCTGAGCCTGATCGCTAAACATAGTCACACTTGGGCTCGCTGACAGTTGTGCTCATTCATTAAAGGAGTGCCAAGCAGGGTCACTGGACCCTCACCTGAGTATCCAGCCACTCTTCCCAGCCAACTAGTCCAGCCTTGGAAGACAAAAGAAAAATGAGGAAGAACCCAATAGAGGGATGCTTTTGGAAGCCCTTGTCAAGAAACGCCAATGGACTCATATGAACATTTGAAAATTGCCCTGTTCTGACTTTGTTCTAGTTCCCCGTCTAGAACTTGTAATGCTAATTACTCTTCCTTTACTTCACATCTCCTATTCACGATTCAAAGACTTTCTTTTTCCTCCTTGAACAAAAGTTATGCAATTTGGAATCTTTTAAATAGACTCACTGAAGGGGTATTCCAATTGCCTCACCCTGCATCCCTGTTCAGCACGAAGAAGCCAGAGTGGTCTACCTCCTGATTCCCTATTGACAATTTGGGTAACCTCTTCAGATGGTGTGATAAGAATAGGAGGTAGGAATTGGCTAGGCAGTTAGAGTAAAAAGACCCCAAAGAAAAGCAGCCAGTTTCTTGCTAACACACGTCTTTGGGCCTCTTAAAACACCCCGAAAATGTCCTTGGGCCTCTTAAAACATACTCCATTCCAAAGGCCAAAAATGTCAAAAAAAAGTGTTTGGGAGCTCTTATCTAATCCGTAAAATATTTTAGGGGGGAGGGAGTGGGCATGGATTTGATCAGAACACCTTATATGCATGCATGAAATTCTCAGTAAAGTTTTTGTAAAAAGTTTTTAAAATATATTTAAAAAAGAATACACATTCTTCAGAGCAGTCCATGGAAAGGTCTCTAAACATAGATCACATATTAGGACATGAAGCAATTATAAACAGCTATAAGAAAATTCATAAAGCCCTGTATTCTGACAATGGAATAAAGCTAGATATCAACAGCAATAGACAAACTCATAGAGAGTAAACAACACACTATTGAAAGATTGTAACCCAGAAGTTCCTCCAACCACTATGATGACAAGCTACAGTCCCACTTCTTTGCCAAGCTCTGCAGAAGGAGTCTGCATGAAGGGGAGGGGGCGAAGGATACATAAACCAGGAAGGCCACAAGGCAGGTCTCTTGACATTTTGTGTAGCTGTCAGGAAGCCACGGGATCTGTTTGGGTGCAGATTCGTTGCCATTTGGAACCAAGTGCAGAGATCATGGGTGGGATGGCACACATCTCAAATATAGAAAAGAAAAAGCTTATGAGAGTTCATGTCTTTGTAAGTGACCCTCTAAACTTTGTTGGCAAGCCCAAATAAATATTCTCATTCCCCAACTGTAATTTAAGAGGAACATTGTGACGGTTTAGTTAGAACTGCACTCTTGTGCTGGTCTCTGGGGAGGGGAGGATGTGGTGCAACAATGGCAACAATGATGACTGGGTCATTTAAGTAATCAAGAAGAAAACTTAAAAGTTCCTGGAATTAAATGAAAATGAAAACACGGCATACCTAAATCTATGGGAGACAAAGATGGTAGTCCTAAGAGGGAAGTTTACAACGGTAAACGTCTACATTAAAAATCAGAGAGGTCTCAAGTAAATGATGGAGCACCTTAAAGCATTGCTAAAAGAAGAACAAACAATTACAAAAGCAGTAAAAAGGAGGAAATGATGAAGATAAGGGCAGAAATTAATGAAACAGAAATAAAGCAATATATATAATCAGTGAAATGAAGAGTTGGTCATTTGAAAAGATAAACAAGATTGGCAAACCCTTAATCAAATTTATGAGAGAAGAAATAACCAAATAATTAAATTAGAGTGAAAAGAGAAACACTAAAATAGACACTGAAGAAATTCAGAAAACCATGAGGACATACTTTAAAAATTTATATTTGATTACATTGGAAAATTTAAAATAAATTGCTTAATTTCTGGCTCATATGACATATCAAAGTTAAACCAAAATGAAGTAAATAATTTAAACAGACATAAAACAAGCACTGAGATAAAAACAGAAATTTTTAAATCTCCCAAAAATGAAAGCCCAAGGCCAGATGGATTCAATGCAGAATTCTGCCAAATCTTCAAAGAAGAGCTAACATCAATACTTCTCAAAGTACTTAATAAAGTAGAAAAAGAAGAAAAACTTCCAAAATATTTTTTTTAATCCTACATTACTCTGAAACCCAAACAAGATACTCAACCAAAGAGAGAGGGAGAGGGGATGAATTATAGGCAAATCTACCTGATGAAAATTTATGCAAAATTTCTCAATAAAATACTTGTGAAGCAAATTCAGTAAGACATTCAAAAGACCATTAACCATGATCAAGTCAACTTCCTTCCAAACATCTAGGGATGATCCAACACATGTAATTCATGAGATAAATGCTCTTAAGCACAGAAATTGCATGACTATTTCAACTGATGTAGAAAAGGCCTTTGACAAAATTCAGTATCTCTCCATGATAAAAGTCCTGGAGAGACTACAGATGGGAGAAACATATCTCAACATAATAAAGACTATGTGTGACAAACCAATAGCCACCATCACATTAAATGGAGAAAAACTCCAAGTGTTCCTACTAAGATGAGGACTAAGACAAAGGTATTCACTTCAGCCAAACCCATTTGAAATACTGCTTGAAATCATAGCTAAAGTAATATGATAAGAGAAAGACATATATAAAAGATACATAGGGGCCGGGTGTGGTGGTGCATGCCTTTAATCCCACCGCTTGGGAAGCAGAGGCAGGCGGATCTCTGTGAGTTCAAGGACAGCCTGGTCTACATAGTGAGTTCCAGGACAGCTGGGGCTACAGGGAGACCCTATCTCAAAAAGACCCCCCTAAAAAAGATATATAGGAAAGGGAAAAGTCAAAGTATTCCAATTTGCAGAAGATATGATTCTATAAATAAGAGATGCCCCCCCCCACAAAGAGTCCACCAGGAAACTCCTAAAGCTGAAAAACCACACTTAGCAGAGAAAGTGGTTGCAAAATTAATGAAACAAAATAAGTAGCCTTCCTATATACCAAATACAAACATATTGAGGAAGAAATCAGAGAAACTGTCCCATTCACAATAGCCTTATAAAGAAGTAGAAAAAGGAAACAGAAGTGAAAGACCTATATAATGAAAACTTCAAAATGTAGAAGAAAGAAACTGAGGAAGATACTAGAAGATGGAAAAACTCCTCATGCTCAGGAGTGGTAGGATTATTATTATGAAAAATGAGCATCCTACTAAAAGCAGTCAATGCAGTCAATGTAATTTATCAAAACCCAATGCAATTCTTCACAGAATTTGAAAAAACAATCTTAAAATTTACATGAATACACAAGAAGATACATTATGAGTACATCAATGAGTAGAATCAAACTGAGGATCGAGGTAAGTCCACACACCTATAGACACCTGATATTTGAAAATAAGCCAAAAACACACAGTAGAGAAAAGACAGAATCTTTAACAAATGGTCCTGGGAAAACTGGGTGTCTATATATAGAAGCATAAAACTTGATCCTCATAGCTCACCCTGTTCAAAAATCAATTCCAAATGGATCAAAGACAAGACCTGAAACTCTGAATCTTCTGGAGGAAAGGAGGGGGAGTACACATAGGATAAAGGCTCAGGTCAGGACTTTTTGAACAGTACTCTGGATGTGGAGGAAACAAAATGAACAATTTACAAGTGGGACCTCGTGGAACTGAAAAGCTTCTGTACTGCACAGGAACCTGTTAACTGTCTGAAGAGGCAGCCTATATAATTGGAAAAATGTTTGTCAGCTATACACCTAACAGAAGATTAGTATCTAAAATACACAAATAGTTCAAAAAATAAATACCAAGAAACAAAATAACCCCATTAAAAATTGGGGCATTGGGGGCTGCAGACATGGCTCAGTGGTTAAGAACACTGGTTGTTCTTGCAGAAGACCTGGGTTTGAATCCCAGCACCCATATGGCAGCTAGCGACTGTCTGTAACTCCAGTCCCAGGGGATCTGACAGCCTCTTCTGACCTCTGCGGGCATTGCACAACACAGGTACACTTATTTACATGCAGGCAATACATGCATACACATAAAATAAAAATAAATAAATAAATTTTTTTAAATTGGGGCATGGAACAAAGCAGAGTTTTCAAAAGAAGAATTAAACATGACTAAGAAGTATTTTTTAAAGTTTTCATCATCAACAGCCATCAGGGAAACACAAATTAAAACTGGTTTGAGATTTCATCTTAATGGCTAATATTAAGAAAATAAATGACAAATGCTTGCAAGGATGTGGGGAAAAGGAAACCCTTCTTCACTGTTGGTGGGAGTGCAAACTGGTACAGCCACTGTGGGCATCAGTGTAGAATTTCCTCAGAAAGCTAGAGGTAGACCTACCATATGGTCAAGCTATGACAATCCTGGTCTTATGTTCAAAGGACTGTGTACGCTTCTACAGAGATTCTTACTCACCTATGTTTTTTTCTACTATATTCACAATATCTAGGAAATTGAATCAACCTAGATGTCTACCACTTGATGAGTAGATAATTAAAATGTGGTACATACATGCAATGGAATTACATTCAGCTATAAAGAAAAAATTGCAGGAAAATGAATGGAACTGGAAAAAATTATCCTAAGTGAGACGACCCAAACCCAGGGAAGACAAACATCTCATGTTCTCTCTCATTTGTGCATCCTAGATTCATGTCTTTAGATGTATATGTTTAACTTGGGGTGCCTGCAGAAGTCAGAAAATTAGAAAAAGTCATTGGGGTGGAGAGAAAGACATTCAGCAAGGGTGAGGAGATTAGAACTCAAGATGTATGAAGGGGAGAAGATGAATAATGAGTAGGAAGTTTTAAGTGGAGAGAAGAATATGAAGATAGGCAGAGGAGGAGGATGTGGAAGGAGGGGGGACTAATGATAAGGATGCTCAAAACAGTCATTTGGAAATCTATTTTATAAACTTCCTAACACACACACACACACACACACACACACAGATATACCAGCACCAGGTGCGGGGTTACCTCCTTTTGAATTGTTGTTATGGTGGGGACTCGGAGCAGCAGAGATGACTAGAGCAGAAGCTGAGTCTTCATATCTTCAAGCCTGTGCAGGAAGAAGAGAAAGAGAAACGACAAGGGGGCAAGGCAGTGAATTCTCAACGCCTGCCCTCAGTCACATACTTTTTCCCAGCAAGGCTGTAAACAGTGCCATCAACTGACCAAGTGTTCAAATATTTGGAACTTATGGGGACACTAACTACAACTACCACAGTAAGCAATATAGGCTATTGTCATTTCTCTTGGTTGCCAACAAGAATGCAATGGTAAGATCATATTGCTGAAGACACCACATATTTTGATCACATGATATGAAAAACTCAAGCTGGTCTAACTTGAAGACTTTCTCCCTATCAGGTAGCTTTCACAGTGCTGAAAGGTTAGGTATGAAGCTAGCTGGGCATGGGGGGGGGTGGTCATCAACAGGCTTGTCAAGTCATGAACCCTGAAAGCCACAATAAAAACCAGGCTGGAAAAATATCTCCATGGGTAAAATAGTGGTATGAATATTATGGGGTTAACCAACTACTTTCTGATGGGATTTAAGGTCCACTCTACAGGAATAACTCATGTCCTGTACTATAAAACTAAGAAGGTGTGGATGTAGAGGACATAGGCCCTAGGGGAGAATCTACTACTATTATTTTGATAAATGATCAAAACATCAAACTGCCTTCTAAATACTTATTATTATACCCTTAGGTTAGTGCAGCTTTCTGGCTGGCTTCATCAGTGAAGTTCTATTTTATAATGGACACTGCTTAATACAGACTCAAAACTGGTCAAAGTGCAGAGAATAAGTGTCTGTTGAATGCTTGCAACAAATTGTAAGCTTATATTACACACACACACACACACACACACACACACACAATCAAGGAACATCATAGAACTCTTGCATAGCATCTGTGATTTTGTTTGCAAAAGACCTGTACAAGGTCAAGGCATCAACATCCGTGTGGATGAGGGGTGGGGGTGTTTCAGAAGGTCCCACACCTGGCTGAGGATCTAATGGTAGTTAATGGCTACTGGAGGAGGGAGAGTCAGTTTTCTTCAATGGCGTGGTCCCTGGTGGGTTCCCATACTCCATCGATATCTTTACTCCCGTGCTCCAGTGGATGACCTTTTGCCCATATGCAAATAAACAGCATTAATTGGACTCAGTGGGTAATTAAAAAAGGGGGAAGATGAAGACAAAGTTTGGAGTGGGATGTGGGGTATGGATATGATCAAAATGTATTGGATATGTCTATGATAATCTGAAATAATAAATGAAAATATTATAAGTAGTTTAAAAGAGGGTGCTGGAGAGATAGCTTGGCAGTAGAGGGCTTATATAGTGTGGCAATGCAATAATATCAATTTCTATTACCACAAAGGAGAGAGAGGGAGGAAAGAGAGGCGAGAGAGGGAGGAGAGAGACAGACAGACAGAGAGAGGACATTCTATGTGAGAAGAAGAAAACCAGGAATGATTTGGGAACTCTCTCCTCTTCTCCCTAGGTTTGGATAAATAATGACCCCCAGAACTCAGAAGAAGAAGAACTCTTCTTCCACTAGAGTTGGGGCAAATGATGACCACTCAAGACTTTCTTTATTTTGAGTTACTCTTGATTTCTGCTGAAATTCAGCATCTTCTCTGAATTCAAATCCAAGAAAGCAGACATAAACACACACATGCACACACACACACACACACACACATACTACACACACACATACAAACAGACACACAGACACAAACACACACACACATACACACACTGATAAGAACAGACTGAAGATGACACCTTTTCTACTATCTACTTGGAAGCTGTATATTCATGGGATAGGTTAATCAAAATACTTATTAACATATGAGGTATTAAAGAATTTAACCAAGCTAAGTGCAATTATGCAAGAACACCATTAACCAAAGAACACTAACCTCAGAAAGCACTGGAAACAATTTTCCAGATTGATCTTGTCCTGAGACAAATGCCTTATGTTCCAGCCTGTTGGAGCCTTTGTCCCACCCTACTCCATTCTGTCCACTTTCCCCCTCCCCTCTGCTATGCACTTCCTACATTTCCTCAGCTCCTTCGGGAGTCCAAATTTTATGACTTTCTAACTCACCAGTGCCTCATGCAACCCCAGTGGTCTCAATGCCAGGCTGAGCTGTTCATCTTCTTGTAGAGATTCCCTTCCATCTCAATTGCTTCTGAAGCCTAACTCTTCCATAATGGCTTTGGTGACACTTTCTCAGAGAACTTCCTAACTACTAACCCACGGTAAAGGACAGAGATGGATGAGATACTTGAATATCTGCCAGGATCTTGATTCTGAGAGCCTAAGTCTCAGGTGTAAGGCACGAGTCTTCTCTCTTGGGAGAATTTTGGGAAAACATCTTCCTCAAGTCTGCAAGCACTGATAAACTATGCAGCCAGTGAATTCGGTGACTACAGAACTTCAAATGTATTTATCAAGAAAGTGAGGTGAGACACTTCCAGTAAAATAACTCTTTAAAAATAAAATACATTTGAAACATAAATCAAACCAAGTAAATGTTTCTGGGAGACTCTCTGGAGCCCAGACCCAAGGAAGAAGTAAAAGTAATCAATAAACTGTCCTTAATAATTTCTAGGCCTGGGACTTTCAAGAAAACCACCAGGGGAACCAGCCCTGAACAGGGGTATTCACCTCAGGTCCCAAAAGCCATGCTCTTACTCCTTGGGTTTCTAAAATAAAACTCAACTGATAATCCCACACAGTGGAAATAAAACCCTTCAGTGAACAAATCTCTCTTTATGAGGGGTGAGTGGCAACCACTGAACCAGAATTGGGCTTCATCACAGCTAAAGAACCCATACCTGACTGAAGCTAACCCAGTCCCTGGAGAGGAACAAGCAAGTGAGACAATTTAAGCTCACCTGGAGGGAGGCCTGTAGCCAAAGACTCCAGAGCCTCTGGCTCATTTGCTGTTTCTCCTAAATCAATACATCACATTCTGCGGTTCAAAGGAAGTTAAGTGGTTTTATTTCTGAATTATAGGCATGGTTAATTGCACTCCAGAGTAGATGGTGTTTATATTGTGCAGCGTTGTTTTTATTTTACAAACCTAGAGATGACATTTATTCACAGCAAACTGCTTACACCCATGTGCATAATGCCAGCACTAATTGGAGTCAGTAGGTTAATAATAATAATAGTAATAATAATTAATAATAAGAGAACTGGAAATTAGGAGGGAGATATGTTAGAGGAATTCAAGGGGAATAGGAAGGGGGAGTGTAGGGTGGCTGTGACCAAGATACATGTATACATGTATGACATTTTCAAAGAATAACCATAAAATATTATTTAAAAATAAGTTGAAATATTAAAAAAAGAAAGTTACATAGCTGAGTCTATGCCCCCACATTGAAGACTGCACCCTGTGATCTGTTACCTAAGGAAAGTCCTCAGGTTAAAAGAATCTTTTGTGTCCCTTCCTGCTGTGGTGCCCAGAACATCTACCATGAAAGTGATCCCACTGGGTGGAAAAAAGCAAAGGAAGCTCATCATGAGCAGCAAAAGGAGGGGGTATTTGGGGTTTATTTAACATGAGTTGCTGTGACAACTAAACTACTTTCTGTTAGTTTACAGGTGAGTAGAGGAGGTTGTGGCTCAGCGAGTGAAGCCAGACTGTTGATACTGAGCATAATAGATGAATCAACATGTTTGCTGCATTGATAGACTCTGCAGTCAGAGTATCAAGGTGGAAAATCTGACACTATGGTTGGTCACGGTATCTAACCTCCCTGAGTCCTATTTTCCCACCTATAAAATGGGGATTTCTGAAATTAATCCCCACAATGAAAGACACCAGTTAGTCACATAATCCACACAAGTAATGGGTAAATAGTCAAAATAGGCTGGAACTCTTCCTGCATGGTCTGTAAAAGCAAGATGATAGCACAGAAGGGCACCAGCCTCTGCCACATTTTAATTAACCTTGGATCACCCTGAATCAGCTAACACAATTTGCAATACCCACTGCAAAATGAAAATGCAGAGCCTTGTTGAAACTTGCTTATTTATTTATACTTTACTGGGGCCCTTTACTTTTTTTAAAATTTTTAAAACTTTTAACTGATACATAATATGTACATGTTTATGAGGTAGTGGGAGATTTCAGTGTATGTTTACACTGTGGCATGATCTTATCAAAGTAATTGGTACATAAATCACCTCAAACATTTATCATTTTTATGTTTGGAATATTAAAATCCTCTCTGCTAGCTACACACTCAATTGTTTTCAGCTATAGTCATCTTACTGTGCTGGAGAACATTAGAAATTTATCCTCCTTTTGAATTGCATCTCTTTATCCACTGGCCATCCTCTCTCCATTTCCTAGCACTACGATCACCCTACCTTTCCAGGCTCTAGGAACCACCACTCTAGTTTCAATTCTAATACTTTTCACATATAATGAGATAATGCAGTATTTGTCCTTCTGTGCCTGTTTAGTTAATGTAAAGTCTTCCAGTTCCTTCCACATGTTGAAAATGCCTGGTGGAAAAGCACTCACTACTCTTGCAGAGGACCCAGGTTTGATTCCCAGCACCCACATGGCAGCTGACAAGGTCTGTAACTTCAGTTTCAGGGGATCTGATGACCTCTTCTGACCTTCATAGGCACTGCATGACACAGGTTTACTTATATACATGCAGGTAATACACTCATATGCATAAAATAAAAATAATAAATATTTTTGAAAAGAATGCAAATATCAGCACAGCATAGCATAGCATAGCATAGCATAGCATAGCATAGCATAGCACAGCATAGCATTCTACACAGGGTCCTGTGCAACCACACAGATGCCATGCCTGCAAAGATGGCCCTATATAGTCCAGTCACCTGGATCAGACCCCTCCCTTGCTTCCTCAGGATCTGGCTAAGTGTCATTTTCAAGTGAGAAAAGCAAAGGAGCAGATTTCATGTGACCATCCCACAAGCCCTCCCTGCTCCTGCCCATAATACCTCCTGAGATGAACAATGGCTTATCCATTAACTTGTGTTTAAAGGGAAAAAAACTTACAATTAAAAGTGAAAATATACATTTATTTTAATTAATCATATAAAAAGCAAGAAGAAGCCAGCCTCCACAGATTCATGTAAAAGTTACTAAGAGCTGGGTAAGTTTGGTGGCACCCACTGCACCTTGACTCCCCCAGCCTCATTCACCCACCCAGCTCCCGCACCCCATCTCTTCTCCTAGCAGGGGGACTAGCACATTTCTTATCTTGGCACCCCAGACCTCTGGACTGACCTCTTGGCCCAGACTCCCGACTGCTTCCTGATCCTTTGCATCCAGATCAACCCAATTCCTCCCTCTAGTCCCCTGGAGCTCTGGGGCCTCTTCTAGTTCCCACCTCCCTTTGCATCTCTGGGTGGCCCACCCCCAGCCTCCTGGGGCCAGCATCTTTCCCAGAGGGATTCAGTCTTTAGAGAAAGCCTGAGAGCGTCTGATCCTCATCTGACTTCAGCCTCTGTGGGAACTCCTGAGCAGGAAGACAAAATCAATTTGGACCCTCCAATATAAAATCAAAAGAGAGAACCTGAAGCCTAGACCAACCAGCTTTTCATACCCAACAAATAAAGCACAAAGGCACACAAAGTTTACAAAAAGAAGCAGACATAAACTCAACAAAGGAAGGCTTGGGTCTCACACAAGAATAAGAAACTACAAAAGAAATCCACATGTCAAAGCCACAGCAAAAAAATAACATGAAAATCAAAATAATATATCCCCACCAAGTATCAACAGCCTTCTAGAGGAGTACAATGAGAACACCCTAGCGATAACATGAGACATGGAATTCTAAACAATAATTATAAACATGAAAAAGGAATTCAATGAATTTAAAGAACACACAAAGAAATCAAAGAACTGAAAGAAGATATGGATAAACTGCTGAATGAATTCAGAAGAGTTAGAAATGTTGAATAATCAGGCTGAAATGAAGAAGGAAGTGAAACACTCAGTAAGTCAATTAGAAATGACAGGAGAAAGCCTCACCAATAGGATGAATGAAATGGAAAACAGAATAACGAGACCGGTAGATAAAGCGAACGAACTAGACCACTCAAGCAAAGATTACGACAAATTTAAGAAATCACAATGGAATATGCAGGAATTGTGTGACACCATAAAAAGACCAAACTTATGAATCATAGGCATACAGGAAGGATAAGAATCTTGGGATAACAATATAGACCAGCTCTTCAACAGGATTGTAGAAGAAAATGTCCCCAAATTAAAGACAGACATGCCCATACAAATACAAGAAGTATATAGAACACCAAATAGACAGGACCAGAAAAGAAACTCGCCACGGCACATCATGGTAAAAACACTAAACATTCAGAACAAAGAGACAATACTGAAAACTGCAAAAGAAAAACAACAAATCACATATAAAGGAAAAACCATCAGGATTACAGCTGACATTTCAGTGTAAACTATGAAAGGCAGAAAGCCTGGACCAAAGTATTCCCAGTTCTAAATGACTACAGATGCCAACCCAGATTACTTTACTCAGCCAAAATATCTATTACAGTTGAAGGGGAAAGAAAATAAAGCAATACAAAGAGCTGAAGAAAGGAGCGATTATACCCAAGAGGTTACTTAATGAAGAAACTTAATGAAGATATAACTGTGGAAATGTACAGCTACAACAAGAATGTGAACAGAAATAAAATGACAGGAATCAGTACACATCTTTCATTAATAATGTTAAATATCAATGGACTGAACTCCCCAGTCAAAAGACACAGACCAGTTGAATGGATTAAGAAACAAAACCCATCTTTTTGTTGTGTGCGAGAAACTCATTTCACTTTCAAGGACAGGCAGTACATTAAGGTGAAAGGATGGAAAAAAATATACCAAGCGAATGGTAGTGAGAAAAAAAGCAGAGGTTGCAATTCTAATATCTGAAAAAATAGACTTCAAACTAAAACTAATCAGAAGAGATAAAGAAGGCCACTTCATTCTGATCAAAGGAACAATTGACCAAGAAGATATTATAATCATGAGTATATATTTACCAAACTCTGATGCACCCAACTACATAAAAAACAGAACTATAGGTCTTTAAGATCCAGATTAATCCCAACTCATTAATAGCTGGGAACTTCAATACCCCATTGTCTCCATTAGATAGGTCAACAGGACAGAGAATTAACAGAGAGACATCTGAATTAAATAATACCATATATCAAATGGGCCTAACAGACATCTACCAAATATTTCACCCAAGCACCAAAGAATATACTTTCTTTTCAGTGTCCCATGGAACTTTCTCCAAAATTGACCACACACTGGGGCAAAAAATGCAAAAACTCGAAAAAATTCCATGCAGTCTATGAGACCCCAATGTAATAAAGCTTAACATGAACACCAGAAGAAACCCTAGTAACTATACAAACACATGGAGATTAAACAACACACTCCTGATTGATGAATGAGTCAAAGGAGAAATTAAGAAAGAAAGAAATTGAGAAGAACTAAATGAAAAAGACAATACAACACAATAAAACCTCTGGGACATGTTGAAAGCAGTCCTTAGAGGGAAGTTTATAGTTCTAAGTGCCTACATTACAAAATCGGAAAAGAACACAAATAAATGACTTAACATTGCAATTCAAGACTCCTGAAAAGCAACAAAAAATGAAACCCAAACCCAGCAGACAAGAAGAAATAACAAAACTCGGAGCAGAAATTAATGAAGTAGAAACAAATAAAGCAATACAAAGAATCAACGAATCCAAGAGCTGGTTCTTTGAAAAGCTAAACAAGATTGACAGACTACTAGCCCAGTTAACCAAAAGAAAGAGCATCTCCAAATCAACAACATCAGAGATGAAAGGGGAAACATCACAACAGACACCAAAAAGATCCAGAAATTTATAAGGGAATACTTTAAAAACCTATATACCACCAAATTTGAAAACCTAAAAGAAATGGATGGGGACCTAAAAGGATGGGAACCACCAAAACCAAACCAAGAAGAGATTAACAGCTTAAACAGATCTATAACACAAAAAGAAATTGAAACAGTAATACAAAATCTCCCACCTGAAAAATGCCCAGGACCAGATGGATTTACAGCAGAATTCTACCAGATATTTAAAGAAGATCTATATCCAATACTACTTAATTTATTCAAAAAGACAGAAATGGAGGGAGAACTTCCAAATTCCTTCTATGAAGCCAGCATCACTCTAATACCAAAGCCAGGTAAAGATACAACCAAAAAAGAAAACTATAGATTCATATCTTTAATGAACATAGATGCAAAAATCATCATCAACAAAATACTAGCAAACCACATAAAGACACACATCAAAAAGCTCATCCACCATGATCAAGTTGGCTTAATCCAGAGATGCAGGGATGGTTCAATATAAATAAGTCAACAAACATCATAAATCATATAAATGGACTCAAGAACCACAGGTCATCTCAATAGACTCAGAGGAGGCCTTTGACAAAATTCAATATGCATTTATGTTCAAAGTCCTGGAAGGAATTGGACTGGAAGGAACATACCTCAATATAATTAAAGCCATACACAACAATCCCACAATCAACATCATTCTAAATGGAGAACACCTGGAAGCATTTCCATTAAAATCAGGAACAAGACAAGGCTGTCCACTATCTCCAAGCCTTTTAAACATAGTGCTTGAAACTCTTGCAAGAGCAATAAGACACAAGAAGGCAATTAAAGAATAATAATTGGAAAAGAAGAGATCAAATTATCCCTTTTTGCAGATGATATTATATCTAAGAGATGTCAAAAATTCCACCAAAAAACTCTTAAAAATGATTAACACTTTCAGTAAAGTGGCAGGTTACAAATTAATCTACAAAAGTCGGTAGCCTTCCTACATAACAATAACAAGCAATTGGAGAAAGAATACATGGAAACACTCCCTTTCACAAAAGCTGCAAAAAATAAAATATCTCAGAAATTAAACCTGGCCAAAGACATTAAAGACCTCTACAATGAAAATTTTAAATCTTTAAAGAAAGAGATTGAGGAAGACATCAGAAGATGGAAGGACCTCC
>NW_008355272.1:1008581-1096702 GCF_000622305.1 Nannospalax galili
AACAAATGATACCAAATGTTGGAGAGGATGTCGGGAAAGGGAGAATGCTCATCCACTGCTGGTGGGGCTGCAAACTTGTTCAACCCCTATGGAAAGCAGTGTGGAGAACTCTTAAAAAACTACAAATGAACCTACCATTTTACCCAGTTATACCACTCCTTGGCATATACCCAAAGACACTTGTACATCCATGTTTCCTGCTGCTCTTTTCACAATAGCTATGAGATGGAAGCAACCTAAGTGTCCCTCAACCGACGAATGGATAATGAAAATATGGTTCATTTATATGATGGAGTTTTACTCAGAAGTAAAGATGAAATCCTGAAATTTTCAGGCAAATGGATGGAATGAGAAATTGAGTGAAGTAACACAGACTCAGAAAAACCAGCGACGTATGTTCTCTTTCATATGCGGATCCTAGCAACAAATCCTTATAAGTGAGTATGTATCCAGACATAATTCTAGGAACCAGGGTAATGAAAAGGAAACAGGGAGGTAAAGGAAAAGAAAGAATCTGAAAGAGAAGAACAGTAGGAAACAGGTGTTAATAAGGGAGATATGGATAAAAATGGGGTTATTTTAAGGGGAGAGCAGAGGGAGGATTATATAAGGAACCTTGGAGATAAAGGGAAAGGAGCTCAAGAAAGGTGGCACCATGGGAGAAAGGTATTATTGAGGAGGGAATGGGAAAAATGAATGGGGGCACTTTAAATGGGGAAACCATGGTGGAAGGGTTAGACAATGCAAGAGATAAATAATGCCTAGCTAGCTTAAAAAAAAAAAAACAAAAAACAGAAGGAACCATATTACTCCAACAACATACTGACGAATTATACATACAGCTAGCTCAAGGAACATAATACATGTGTAGTCAAGGTTTATCTGAGAACATTTGGTCTTTGCCCAAGCTTTATCTACATAGCACACGGTAATTAAAAGTACTAGACTGGTAGAACTAACCTTCTTGGATGTTTAACAGCCATACTTTGAGGCCTATACTAATTTGGTCAGAGGGACTTAACGGACAGTTTTTGCTCCTTGCCCTCCAAGATCGACTAAGTTCCAGGGGACTATGGAACACCTCTCAAAATATCCTGTAACTGGTGAGTCACCTGTTCTCTTGATCAAGGAGGCCATGGAGAACTTACCAGATGGACTTGAACCAGTGTCCAGTCTACAAAGAGGAGGGTCAACACAGAGGAAACATTTCCTCCATGCTTCCAAGTGAAGCCAGCCATGGTTGAGCAGGACATTTGACTTATCTTCACATAGGTGGAACTGGTAAAAGAAAGGAGCCAGGGGCTCCTCCCAAGCCCATGTGACCCCTGAGGAACAGATCCTCAAACGACCTTAAGAGTAAAAATAAATTGGTTTATCTGAGCCAACTGTATGGTCTTAAACACCCAAAAGGAAAACATAACCAAAGATTAAAGGGACCAATATAATTCTTTGAAAGTCCATGTGTATAGCTAAAGGCTACATAACAAGAAACAATGCAAGACAGGAAGATACCTTACTTTGAGTTGTTGGCCAGGGTGGCCCAAGAGACTCCCAGACAGTAACCCAGCACAGAACTGGGAAAATTACCAGCAGTCCCCAATCTTATTTAAAGGAATATTGGCAATAGCCTGCTGGTAGATGAGGAAAAGTAGATCTTCCTAAAACAAGGATAGACTGACTAGACTCAGCAGATGGACAAGCACTGGGGAAAAGCTGGGGGCACTGACAACACAGTGGACAGTAACAGTGATTAACAGGGATGACAGAGTATACGGGCTGGGGGGGGATGGGAGGGTGTCACTTGGGATGTGGGGATATAGATGAATAAGATTGTTTGGGATGTTCTGTATGAAATACACAAAAAAATCAATAAATTTTAAAAATGAGTTATATTTGAGGAAGAAGCGTAAAAATTTGCTTCATGTTAATTAGTAGATGTGAAAAACATTACCGTTGAAATCTACCTAATGACTCTATATCCATGCTCAGGTGCCACAGATCTCAGAAAGTAATGACTATGACTAGTAATAATCAGATATATAGAGATTAGAGAAGCATGGGCAAACACCTAAGTGTTAATTGCATTAAAAATGAGTTTTTCTGTATGAAACAGTATATTTAAATAATGAAATGGAGGTCTTTTTTAAAGGTTAAAACCTCATTCAATTTTATATATTATAGGGTTTATACTGAGTACAATATTGTTTAATTGTATTAAATCAACTGTAAACCTAAAAGTTTACAGCCAATTTTGAAAGAGATGCATCTTAGCTCTGGAAATTTTTACTGAGTATGTCAATGTTGTTGTAATGAAATGCTTCTTCTCATTCTGTGGTTATTAAATAAATTTTTTTTTAAGTTATTAAGAGATCTTTTCTTCCTGCCTCTTTCTCTTCCTTAACTGAATTGTTTATTGGAGTACAAAATTATTTAGGGCCTTTCACTGTGCTTCTAGGTCGCCCATCAAAATACGAATGATCTCTATAGTTATAACATCAACAACAGTACCAAGGTCAACAAATACAAAAATACAAAACAGGTATCTCTACATCGTAATTAAATATGAAGGCTCTGCTTGCCTCCTTCTTAGGAACAGAACTTGAGAAACACAGTTTTAACATGCATCCACTTTCTTAAACAAATAATTACCCAGTGAAGATTGCCCTAGACTACTATCTACAGCTCCCAAGCTGTGCTCATCTGCCAAGCGGAGGACTGTGAGACTGCTGGAACAATTGCTCTTAAAGGCCTAAAACACATAAGAGAATTTTTGAAAAATCCCTTACTATTCATTAAAGCATTTTAGGGCCTCATTAATTCAGATGGGATAATCAGTTGTTGATTAGGAAGGTTGTTAAGCATCCATTGTCAGAAGCTGATGGGGTATGAGAAATTACATTTGTAGCCACCCAAGAGTCACCTGAATATCATTAGCATTTCATCTGGTAAGGGTATCTTCTGGGGATAAATTAGCTTGGCTTTTATTCTCCAAGCTTCTCTTCCATTTCTGAAATTTCTTTTTATTGCAAATCATTCCATGTTCTCTTCAGTTTCTCGTTTGCTAAGGTCTGATGTGCGTTGGTAAAGACTCAATCACATTTATCCTTGAACTCTAATATTTAAAGGACATCATGGATCTGTGTTTCTGAGTGTGTCTGTGTGTGTCCATGTATCTGTAAGGCTGCATGTGTATTCACATGTGTCTATATGTCAGTGTGTCTATCTGTGGTCTTAGTGTATCTTCACTTTGGTTTCAGAGTTCTTGGCTACAGCCTCTCACATCCTCGGCCCTTCAGAGCTAGGTACTCTGGCTACAAAGAGAATTCTCTAGTCAGGGTTCAGTGATTCTGCTTCCTTCTTTCATAGGGACTAAGAATTACATAACAACCACGAGCATATAGATTAGAGGTTAGGGAATGTGATTCCAAGCCCTGGTTCTGCTTGTAGAGAGGGAGTTGCCATCATTGGTGATCTTCTGTTAATTCCAGCATGTCATTTCATCTCCCTGACAGTCTCCAATTCATTTTTTCCCTCTTTAACACCAGAGTGACATTAACATTTACCCTTTATGTCATACCAAGAAGACTTGATGGTGTATTTGTATAGATAGATAAGCCCTCAACCCATTATACAGCTTCTCCTCTAGAAGAGCAGAAAGAGTGTGCCCAGGACTGGACATGGCCCCCTTAGCCAAATATGCAAGAAAAGGGGCCACATTTTACTCACGGAGCTGCTCCAGATGGTTGGTACTGTTAGACTCGGGCATGGCTGTGATAGTCACCAATGGACATGGATTCCCTCCCAGGGTCTGGCAGAGAACGTCCTGCCGGAAGTAGACTTGTCTAGGGTTGATACATTTTTCCAGGATGTCGAGATGAGTCTGGAGCACAAGTAAAACAAAGACATATCTTATTATTAATATTTTATAACAATGCAAACAATAATGTAGGTTATGTTTAGTAGATCTTATAATTTGAGAAGTACTTTTTCCAACACAATCTGCCTGATACATATTGAGCATTGAATGATAAAAGGGGGATATTCCAAAGAGAAATTTGGTGAGGCAGAACAGACAGCACTGTTCCTACACATGCCTGCAAACCAGCACATTGTTTGCAAGTTGTACTATAAACAAGATGGCCATAAGACGTTCTTTCCATCACCATGCCATGGTTACCATGAAGACAGAGCACACTCAGAGCACTAGAGAGCAAAGCCTAAGGTCGCCAGCATCAGAGAGCACAGCAAGCCTAGGAACTAAAGGTGAGATGGGAACATCTAGAAAGAAAATGAAAAACAGTTACCCGAGGGATGCCAAGCTAACAGAAAAACATGACTAGTAACAGTGACTTTTCCTACCTTGCCTCCCCATTTAAACGCTCATTAAAAACACAGCATCACACAGAAAAATGGAAGAGCCATTCAAACAAGGGCACCAGCTGACAACCTTTAAGACCTGTTCACTAATCAGAGCAATGGGATTAGTTGTAAACATGCTAGAGAGGCTGCCCACTCCTTATGCCCTGTGGTCCCCTGTCTGGTTATAGTGACTTCAGCAACCAGAGTGGTCATAGCTAATTCTGTAGAACAGGAGCATCAGCAAATAGACATTATCCAGTTTAAGATCTCAAGTTTTCACCACAGTCAGGCAGATGTTAGCAAAGCCAAGGAGAAACCACCCACCTTGTTCCTTGATAGATGAGCTGTTAAATAAATGAAGCAAGCACACACACACACACACACACACACACACACAAACACACACACACACACACACCCCTTATGAAAACATAATATTTGTGAATTTATTGTGGCAGGGAAGTAGCGTAAAATTGTTTACATGTGTGAAGGATGCACTTGCAAGGTGGTGGGCAGACTATGGTCCCCCAAGATGCCCGTGCACTCATCTTCAGAACCTGTGAGTGTATAACCTTATATGGGCACAGACACATTAAGATGAAGATTTCCTTGGGACAGGGAGCTTGTTCTGTCTTACCCTGTTAGGGGCAATCTAATTATTAGTGATTAAAAGCAGAAACCCTTTCCAATCTGCAGAGAACTGAAGAGATGGCTTTCTCTCATTGCATGGAAGACAAAGAAAGGTACAATCGATAAAGGAGTTCAGGAGTCTTCCAGGAGCTGAAAAAGGGCAAGAAAATGATGCCCTCAGCCTTCAAAAGGAACACAACCCATAAAGGTATGGGTCTTTGAACAAACAGACCCATGTCAAACTTCAAACTTGAGGTTCAAAAACTATTATTTAAGGGGCTGGAAAGATTTTTAAGGGGTTACGAACACTGGCTACTCTTCCAGAGGACATGGGTCCGATTCCTAGCTAACCCACCTTCTGTAACTCCAGTTCCAGAGGATTCAGTGCCCTCTTCTGGCCTCCTTAGGCAGTGCACTTAAATACATGCACAAAATACACACATGTAAAATAAAAATAAATAAATCAAAAAATTTTAATTATTGTTTAAATTACTAAATGTAATAATTTCCTCCAGCAGCAATAAAAACTGAATAAAACAAAAAATAGAAAAAAATGTCCTAAAGTGAGTTTTAGAAAACAGCATTTGGTTATGAACAGACAAAAATCTATTTGTACTATACTGAAATATGTAAGCTCTAAGGAGAAAGAAAAACCTTCAAGGAAAGGAAAGAGAGCTGCTTGGTCCTATGACCTTTTTTCTACCCCTGACAGCACATGAAAATTTGACCTAGAGTTGAGCCTCATGGCTCACATCTTAATCCTAGCACTGGAGGCAGAGGAAGATTGTCACGAGTCTGAGGTGAGCCTGGGCTACTTAGTGAGCTCAAGGCCACCTTCGCCAACAGAGGGAGGCAGAGACAGAGATAGAGACAGAAAGGGACAGACACAGAGAGACAAAGGTGGGGGGGAGGAACAGAGAAAGGGAGAGAGAGGAAAGTCAAAGAAGAGAAGGAAGAGGAAGATGAGGGAGGAGGAGGAGGAGGAAAGAGGGGATAGAGGAGGAGAAAAAGGTGTCTCTGCATTTAAACATTTATAATTAGATTGTTCCCAACAGTATAACCTCCATATATCAAGGACAAAGAGGAGGAAAGAAAAAGGGGACAAGGAGAAGGAGAGCAGGGGAAGGCAAAGAAAAGCAGGAAGATGATGAGGAGAAAGAACAGAGGAGGAAGAGAAAGGAAACGGAGATGGAGACAGAGATTAAGATGAAGAACAAGAAAATTTAATCTGGAGTCATATGCTCCTTGAAATTTAGAAATAAAATCATCCACCCCCAGAGGGCTTACTGTCCACTTTAGCATGGACTTTACCATTTCACAGGACTCTTGTCCAGGAAAATAGAAACTTCTAACAAATGATCATTCCAGGGCTATCTCATCAAAGCTTTTCTATGGAGCATCAAGCAAGCTTTGATCCAAGGCTATTTGAAAATCTCTCTTCAAAATGGTTGCCTTACATTGTCCATCAATTGTAAATAACCATGCCATGCTCCACACCTAAACCTACTCAAATTCCTACATTAAAATATTTGCCTTGAAACCAGACTTGAAAGCATCAGTTAATATCCCAATTTTGCCCTTCTACCTTTGAGGCACTATCAAGCTTCTGTCACATTCTTTCTCCCTCATCACTTACAAGTACACATAGGATAGAGGGTAAATAGAGCTCAGGAACCCCAGAGCTAACAGTTTTCCAAGGTTGGTACAGTGCCTGCACACTCAGCATCATCTCTCGGGACCTTACAATTATATTATGGATACTGAGAAATCAAAGCTTTGCTGGAGAGTTCTAAGACCTCTGCTAAGTCTCTGTGCAAGCTATTGTTGCCCTCCATCTTTTCTACTAAGTTTCTTCTGTGTAAAGCCTAATCTCATGTCTCACATGTTTGATTGTCATTCTAAACCTGGTACCACTGTTCTTCAATGAACATAATGGGACTTGCCTTCTATTATTTAGTTTTTAAAATATGTATATTTCTATGTGTGTATGTGTGTGTGCATCAGCCTCTTAAGTTCAAGCCCTACCTAGGCTACAAAGGGAGCTCAAGGACCCCCTGGGCAAATTAGCAAGATCCTGCTTCAAAATAAAAGACTGATAAAGGGATAGAGGTTGTACCTCAGTGGTAGAACACTTGCCTAGCAAGAGTGAAGCTCTGGGTTCAATATCTAGTACTGAGTTTTTTAAAAAGTAATAAAAGAGCTGGGAGTGGTGGCATATGCCTTTAATCCCAGCACTCGGGAGGCAGAGGCAGGCGGATCTCTGTGAGTTCAAGGCCAGCCTGGTCTACATAGTGAGTTCCAGGACAGCTGGTGCTACAGAGAGAGCTTGTCTCAAAAAAGACCAAAAACAAAAAACAAAACAAAACAAAAAGTAATAAAAGAAAATAAAATGGAAAAATAAAAACAGAGCCTGTAGAGATGGCTCAACAGTTAAGAGTACCTGCTGCTGTTGCAGAGGACAGCCCATATCTGGCAGCTCACAACTGCCTATAACTCTAGCTCCAGGAAAGCTGACACCCTCTTCTGGCCTTTTCAGGCAATAGTACTCACCTGTACCCCGGCCCCCCCCACAAGTATTCACATAATTTTTAAGAACTTATGTCTTTTAATTTTGTGTTTAAATTTTTTTAATTTTATATGTATTCCCCGCATGTATGTTATGTGCACTCATATCACTCAACACCCACAGCGGTCAGAAGAGGGTGCTGGGTGCTCTGGAACTGGAATTATGCAAAGTTGTTAGCTGCCGTGTGGGTGCTGCAAACCAAACCCAGGTCCTCTGCAAAAACAATCAGTGCTCTTAACTAATGAGCTAGTTCTCTAGCCTGAGTTGGTTTCTTTAAGGAAGTGATGCTAGATAGGCTCCAGTGGATGAACTCACACTGTGGGACAACTGGGGGCACAAATTTGACTCAATAGGCCTTAACATATATGACAGAATGCTGAAATTCAGTGGGGAGGCAATGGGGGGGCAGATAGAGGAGGGGGTCTAAATATGACTAATATATATGGCATGAAATGCACAAAAATTCAATGTATGTATTGAACTGCATATTCACATATATGTAATACGTATATATTAATATTTTTTTCAAAAGTTCAAACTGGGGGAGGTGAGATGGCTCAGCAGGTAAAAGCACTTGCCATGAGTGTCTAATGATCCATCACCAGATCCCACAGTGCAGGGCGAGAACTGACTCCTGAAAGTTGTCCTCTGACCTCCACAAGTGCACCATGTGCCTGTCCCCACACTCTCGCACACATGAAATAATAATAAATAAAAACAAATAAAAGAAAAAATCGTGTAGGAACACTCAACATTAGCTATCATTACTGAAGGAGAAATATAAGTTCAACCATGTTATGTTTAAGAACTGAAAAGGAAGCATTAGCAGAACTGCAAACACTGACGGGCAGGGGAGAGAGCGCAAAGAAAATGTGGTCTACAGTGCACCAGAAAACAGAAGGAAGAAAAAATTGTGGTGAAGCATATGAAAGAGCACCAAGCAGAATGACAAATATAACCTAATGTTGTAAGCTTAACCTGTGTTGTAAGTAGAAGCAGGTTCATCAATCTTATCAGATGACAAAAATGTTCAGATTACTGTTTTTAAAAGTCTAATGTGTGTGTTGTATATACAAAGTACTTTGAAGGCAGAACGGTATGTGAGAGAAACACTCCTAAATTATCTCTTCATTTTGTTTGCCTGTATTCCAGTATTTTAAAGGAAAAATGTTGAATCTAAAAGGAAATGCAAACATAAATTAAAGCAGGTAAGGCAACAGTAATACATGACAAAGTCACATTCTAGATCAAGTGCTTTAAATGGGATTTTAAAATCTTATTTTGATAAAGGGCATGATTCTCGGTGAACATAGAAAGCTCATAAATCTTAAGAATCAAATAACATGGGTTTGAAATATATAACATGAAACAGTAGGAGGAAAAATGACACTGTGAGTAGGAAATTTTAAATAGCATCACAGTCTTGCATAAACCAGTGTCTTAAACAATAGCATAGAACAATCGAGCAATGTTGCTCTTTAGATATTTGTCAGGCTTTGTCTTAATAGAGAACATTGGTTATTGCATTTCTCTCAAACATCCATGAAACTGGAACAGTAATTAGTCATACATAAGGCAATTAAAAGTCACTAAGCCTCAAAAAAATGGAAAATTATATAAATCACATTTTCTGGTAATAATTTTAAAAAATTAAACTTAAGTTGAAAATGGTTTTAAAAATAACAAAAATAAAACAACTGTTTAAGAAATAGAAAAATGTTTTCCTAAAAGAAGCTTATTAAAGAAATTTGTACATTAAAAAGAAAAATCAATCTTGAATTATTAATTGAAGCCCTGTTCTAAGAATTAGATACGTGGGTGTAACCACAGAGATTGCATGGAACAAGGATGGGGTTGTCCCTTTCAGAATGTTAGTCATTTCTAAACCATCCGGGAAAGAGGAAGTTCAGTTTAGAGGTTATGGATGATACTGGGCATATGTTACACTCTCTGTGTAATATGTGCACGTATTATGTGTTTGTGTGGATGTGTACATGTGTGTGTGCAGGTTTAAGCTCATTTTCCTTACACTGTAAATTTTTCCCATGGCCATCTCCCCTCACCTTTCTGTGAAATGTTCATCCCATTGAACTGGCCCCCTAATGTGCACTGACCATGTAACACCATCAACTCTGAAGGGATTATTTTGGCTCTAGTCAGACAGACGATGATTAGGAGTAAACCAATTAAAAACTTCTGCTGGATTTCCTTTTACACAAATGGCTGTGTCTTGATCTCAGAGAAATGATCCCTGCTGAGTGCTCCCACCCCAGGTCCAGAAAGGGCTCCAGCTCCCTCTGCCTCAATGGGGATTGCTGAGCTCCTTGATTGGGAGTAGCGGAGCCCAATAGTTGAATGCATGTACCAACTGATGCTAATTACAGCCCTGTGGAAGCCACAGGGGTGGGTTTCTTAGTGAAAATGGAACTGAGTTCACGGTAATTGCTGCAACACCCAGAGAGGTTGACTTCCTTAAAAAGAAAAGCCTGTCTGTGGAAAAATGAAGCTGATAACCTTAGCCTGGGGCCACATCCTGGGCAGCTCCACAGAGTCCCTGGGTTCCCTTAAAGCTTCCACAAAGCTTTTCCCAGACCGCCACGTGTTACTCTGCTGATGGCCACTGATAAAGTGAGAAGCTCCATGCTGGGAAAATCATCCTTTCTATGGTTATCCCCTCAATACTGCACTTCTGTTGCCCTAATTCAGAGGAAAAAGCCGGCCCCTAAGGAGATGGCCTATTTAATTTTTGTATAGCCTAGCTCTCAGTCGACACTTCAAAAGACTCATCAGAGAATCAGAAGTTCTCATTACAAGAACAAATAACACCTTTGAGTAAAACAAAAGCTACAGAACATACTGGCAGTTCCAGAAACACTTTCTCCAACTCTCATAGTCTGACAACACTAATCTCCCTGACTTAAAGGACTTATTTTCGGTTTTGTTTATGATGATGCTACCAATAGAAAGTTACTCATAGTTTGTGAACACCTATAAGGCACCTACCACTAAGCCACACCCTCCAGATCTAGGGACTTATTTTAAAAAATGAAAAGAAACCAATGAAACCTGCTCAGATTTGCATTTATGAAAAAGAGGGTCTTAACATCCTTTGTCCATTAAAAGGCAAAGAAAAGATATTAACTGACAACCCTAACAAACATCAGTAGCCTTTTATTTATTTCTTTGTGATATTTTATCTTTAGATATTTTTCATTTTGACATAGATAACAGGATAGCCAACAGATAGTTTAACAGAGAAAATGATCCCATATCATCATAAAGAAAAATCAATGTTCTCTGGTTACTACCTAGTATTGCTTGCAGAGCTAGTCAGTTTTAAACTTCTGTATAACAATCACTTTATGTTCACAACAGCATATATAGTAATGACTCTTTTGTTACCATTTTACAGGTGTTAAAACTGAGTTTGGAAGAAATTAAATACCTTGCCCATAGCTACAAAGCAAGGATACACAGAACCTGGAGTCAAATCCATGCCTAGCTGACTTCCAATGATTAGCGTGTTGTACTTGTCATGTGACTTCTCCTAGGATGATGTCATAAAGACACATCCATTTGCCTTAGATAGAGCGGGCACTAGCAGACCAAAGAAGTGATCCTGTCCAAGTTCAGCTTGATGAAGCAATGAGTTCATTGTTTCAGTACTATCACATGGGTGACTCAAAGGCCGCAGCTCCACTGAAGGGCTCCCACTCTCCATCAGTCTCCTACCTCCTACACAATCTAGCATCCCAGGACTACATGCAGCCATGTGGGAGCAGGAGTGAGTCCAGTGACTCTCCTTCCTTCTTTGTGGGAAAATTCAGTCTGTCACTGTGCTGTGCTGCTTATTTCCTTAACTTCACTGGGCAAAGGTGCTCCATAGCCACCACAGCAACTCTGCTTCATGACCCTCTATGGTGATGTTTTCCTCAAGGAAAAAGCTCCACCACAACAGTCCCAGAACCCAGCATGCTCCTGTCCTTGTGGCAAAACATATCACTTCTCCTTCTTGTTTGCCCCTTTATTGGCACTGTTCTTTTTGTTCAGTCCCATAAAGGCTAGGACTCTGTCTATTGATTATCTGGCAATGCTAATTTATGGCTTGTTGTTTGCATCTTTGATTCATCATATGGAAGTCAAGATTTCCTATTTGATAGCTTTTAAACTCTCCGTTTGTTCTGAGTCCTTTATAAGACAGAAGGTTCTGCATGTGACATTTCCCTCTTTCCCTGCCTTCCCTCCCTCCTTTGGCCCATCCTTACATCATACTCTCTTCCTCATCTCTAAAGATGGTGGTAGCATATTTCACTGTAAGTCTATGTGTCAAGGAAAAGAAAACAAAAATAAAACCTTTGCTCCACTGATCCACCCTTGAAGAGCTTCATTAAGCTCTCAGTAGAGGGATCGTACTTATGACCTTTTCTCTTATTTCTTGCCAACTTATGCAGTTCTAAGTTCTCAATGAGATTCCATTTTCTACTGCCTTACCCATGTGGCATTTTCAGCCAGAACCACTGCTACCAAGCTATCCAAACATAATCTCAATACTTTAACAAGTAGTAATAACAATACCTGAACATTATTTCAATTTCTGGTATCATGAAATGGCTAATTGAAATACAACTCCCTTTGTTTGATTCAGAATTACAATAACATCATATTTCTTTTAGCTTCATTTTAATGATATAATTTGGACAATTATCCAACAGAATTGCTGGAAAGAGTCTGGAGACTATCATTTTGAAAGAACTAAATATTAATTCTCTTATTACAAGAGAATAATATTTTTAAAGTTTCAAAATTACATTCACAATAAAAAACATACAGCATACAGTCCTCTGCTACAAAAATGCCCACAATTACTAAACACAATCCTTATTACAAGAAATTTACAAATTGTGAATTGCACATGGAAATTTATTTTCCACCCCTCAGCATAACCCTCAAGTAATATGCAGTTAACTCTGCCAGTGGAGTACCATTCACATTTAATTTATCACTGAATTGTTGGAAGAAAAAGTCTTTAGTACATATCCAAAAATAAAGATGACTACTGTGTGGTCCAGAATGTACTTATTCTGTCCGTGGTGGGAAGAAGGCAAGCAAAGCCATAGACTCTATTATGGTCTTTTAAAAAAATTTAATGTATTATTTTAATTTTATGTGTATGCGTGTATTGCCTTCATGTAGGTAAGTGCACCTGTGTCATGCAATGCCTGTGGAGGACAGAAGAGGCCATCGGAGTTACGGACAATTGCTAGCTGCCATGTGGGTGCTGGGATTCAAACCCAGGTCTTCTGCAAGAACTGACAGTGTTCTTAACCACTGAGCTATCTCTCCAGCCCCATCTCTATATTATAATCTTAAATCTAGAGAAGACAAAGACCATGAATCATTGGAAATGTAAAGCCTAAAATTGAGAATATAGATTTTTTTCACCTTTGAAATGACAAATTATCTTTTATATCCTGTTCTGCTCATTTAAGAGTGAAAATATTCCTCTTCTCTTCTCTCCCCCCCGCCACCCCCCCAGGAATGGTCCTCTTTTCTGGTGTTTGTGTCTCCCTTGAAGACGAAATTATCTCCCCCTTGACCCCAATCACTCCTAAGCTATTGTGTGATTGTAAATGTTAAACCCTGTGTGATCTGGCATAGCCTTCAGAAAGGATGTGGTCCAGAGGCCCTGGGCAAGCATCCAAGTGTGATGGAGGCTGGGTTGAAAGGGTGGATGTTTTGAACCAGTTTGTAGACACTTAACAAGAGTCTATCAGAGCATCATGAGATAAGAATTAGACCATGTTTGATAAAAATTGTATTCTTCTGGACTACATACATAGCATTCAGGATTTCAGATAAAATTCTTGATTTAAATTGAGCCATCAGATACGACTCTACCATCACAGAACTCAGTGACTACACACACTTATAAAACCTACCAAACTACATTTTTATTAGCTAAGATATGTAATAACAAGCAAGGACATCACGCTGATCCAGACCAGAAAGACCTCTGGACTCACTCTACATTTCCACAGGGGAGTAGAAAGGCCATGGGGATTAACATGAAAGGCCAGTGTTCTGCTCCCTGCTTTGCCACCAGAGATGTGAGACATCTGCGTCTCCATTTATGCCTCTATAAATGTTACAGGTAAATTAGATATCAATGTCCCAGACTCCTTTCAGTATATTATATTCGCTACCACCAGGAATCTCCGCAGGGTACAAGGTATTCTAACAAATGAAAAATAAAAAATGTCCTACACCCAACATCCCTTCCTCCAACAGAAGAAGCAAATGTCTTCAAGACCAATCCCCTTCCCCAGTAGATTCTTACACGCAGAGCTTCACTAGCAAGACCACAAAAAACAGCTGAGGAAAAAGCGCTCATGAATCTTGCCTGTTTTGTGTCCCCAAAGGCAACAAGCAGGTTTTACAACAAACATGGCTTGTTTCAGCACAGTGCGTGATGCACATTTCTTGGATTAACTTCTTGAGCTCTCTAAGTGTGATACACAAATAATACTAGTTCTGTTTCTTTTGCAATCTGGAAAACAGTAAAAATCTCTCTGTAGGCAAGACGACATATGGCGAGAGGGACAGCTGCACTTGTATGAAGTGGTTAGCCAAGTGGTTTAAGATGTGCCTGTTTGATGAGAAAAATTTCCATTTGTACCTGAGTGTTCCTTTTAAAGGGAAAATGCTCATGGTTGTTATCTTTTCCTATTCCTTGTCACAGTCTTAAAATGAAATGCTCATCCTTCAGGCCATGATATATATAGGCATATGCACATATTATAAATATACTATAACATTATGCATTAACACAGAGGATGAAAGAATTTTGTAGAAGATACCATAGCTCATTATTCCTCAGGACATCTATGAAATAGCTGGGGGAAAGTTACGGTTTGCCAACTTTTGGAAAATTATAGAAAACTAAGTAGTTTAAACTAAGTTTATTCAAAATTGTTCCATGAATATTTTTGAATATTTTCAGAGCAGCTTTGAAAACAGGAATCTTAACTGTGAATCTGGTCTGTCCTCCTGCTACACCCTATGCATAAACAATCATTGCCAGTGAGTAATAGATTTCTTCTGTTTCTTACCAATCCTCCTCCCAGATCTTTCTAGCAGCCTCTAGTCCACTACTACAGGATCCACTGGAGAAGCTCACCTAGATGCTCCCTCACAGACACAGGGAGTTTTGCAAGTCTCCTTCCTGCCTTCTACTCCTCTCCTCTCAGAAAAAGAGTCTTGTTTTGCATCTTTGCCACTTGCATGATTTTACACCAATTCAGTGCCCATTTAACAACTGCATCTTTCACCTGAGGACTTTTTAGAGACAGGCCCCTAAGAAATGACCCAGCTCCCACCCTCAATCAGTGAACCACTTGGGCCTTCAGAATATCAGCAATTATGCCTCAGCCATGTGCTTCGTCCAGGGAAGGACATGGGACACAAACCAATTCACCATGTCAGTGACAACCGAACTTGGCTTTCTTGCCAGGGCAACAATGTTAGAGCACATTACCATGAGGGTGGAGAAGGTGTAGGGATAGTGGTAGGCCAGGTAGCAGGCATCTTCATTGTGCGGGAAGGTGACAGCAAAGGTCAGAGTGTAATAGCACTTCCCAGATGCTCCTCCTGTAGTAGCTGAGTTCTGATGATAATGATTTCTAAAGAAAGGAGAGGACAGGATGAAGGAGATGGGAAGACCCCAGGGTACTAAATACTATAAGCCACCCGTGTTACAAACTGGCAAGAGAACCTTTACTCAACAATCAAAATACTTTTGTGAGAGAAATTTAGAAGATGAAAAAAATGGGCAAGTAAATTGACTGACAGGTTATGCATCAGTTCAGCCACACATAAGCCTGACCCAGCTCCCTCCCACTTGACATATAAATGCTGTGGGCCTTTTCTTCTTGCGTGCATCTGTAGATGAAAGCCACCTAGCCATTGTGCTGGAAAACAAAGGAAAATGTAAGTGCTTCTATTTCCTAGTGTCCTATTGCACATATTACAACCAAATTTGAGTTCCCCACTCCTGATCTCTCCCCAGAACCTTATAAAGTAGAGCTCATTCATTTCTTTCATTTTATTTTGCTGTATCATGCCCAGGAGATGTCTTTTTGCTTCACACCACCCATCCTCTAGGTCTGATAGTCTCTCCACCCCTTCTTCCACAGCGTTCTCTGAGCCTTGAAGGAAGTGGTGTAGATGCCCATTTAGGGCTGAGCATGCCACCATCACTTATTCTTAGCACTTGGAATTGCTGAATAAACTGTCACCTACTTTTAATAAGCTTCTCTGCTGAAGGCTGAGTGCATCACAAATCTACGGATATGCAGCTCGTTCTTTACAAACGGACTTATTAGCTATCACTACTGCACACTGAATTCCATCACAAGCCTTGTATGCATCCTTTTGTGTTACTACTGCAGTACCCCATTGTGAAAATAAAGAAATGAAAACAGAAAAACTAGTAGGCCAAAAATCTTAAGGCTAGTTAAGTGGCTGATCTAAGATTTGAACCCAGATATCTCTAGCTAAAAAGTCTGGGTTGTTTTCACTACACGACACTTTCTTCTCAAAGGAATTTATTTCTCATCTCAAATGTGGTTCCGATTCTTAAAGCTTGAGGATGCACATTTTCCTTTGTCAAAGATGAAGGACCAATTTTGATACTTCAGAGAACAGTATCAAAGTAAATTGTACCCAGAAGTACATTCCAAGCAATATTTTCCTTGCATGCTGCCAGTTACACTCTCGTCTTGTCTGTTGATGTTGCGACAGGTGTGCAGGCTTTCCTGAGAAACGTTATCATTCAGATTGAATTATAATGTAAAATACACATAGCACCTTTGGCTGCTTGGTTTGTTGGCTCATTGTGGGGATTTTAAGTTTGGGGTAAGAGACAAAGAAAGGAGAAGGAAGAAATAGATGATTAGTTTTGTGTGCTCTTGCTACCTTCCTGGTATCCTTACCACCACCAAAACAATCAATTGTATAAGAAAGGATCTAATAGAAACCCATCTTATTTCTTGAGATTTTATGATTTTTCAGTTTTTCTAAAACTAGGGATGGGCATAAGAAAAGCTGACCATCCCTCCAACTTTGGTTAATACTTCTGCTTGCTTCAGCTTCTGTCCATGTGGCAACACAGAGTATTGATCATGATGAGGGAAGAGGACACCCCCTAGCAACATCAGCCCTAAACGACTGTCCCACACAGCTTTTCAGAACCACAGTGATAGAATCCACTTCCTGTGTGCTTACAGCAATACTTTCAAAAGGGTATTTTCCCCCATGGTGTTATCTAGATCTTGAGATCTATCTGGGTCTATTTTTCCCCCGATTTCCCCAAAGTTTTAAAGTTTCTCCAGAAGCTAAGACCCTGGTTATTAGAAAGTATACAAAGAAGCAGATGGAAGTCCAGAAGACATGTGAAGCACATGTGCGCTTTTTATTTGCTTTCTGATTGCACTTGAAAAGCCTCTACTCAAACACATATTCACTTTATACCTAACTGAACAGCAAACAGGTACTGGTCAGTCAGAGCTCTTTACCACGGAAGAGCCAAGGAAATGAAATGAGCCAGGGACCACCATTAAAACATCAAAGAGTTTCCCATTTATTAATAATACATTTGTGGGTGCACATACACACACACACAAGCACACACACATACACACACATTCATGAATATAAGACCAGTGGAAACATAATCAGTTACCCCACTGTCCCCAAGTTCTTCACCTGTAAACAGTAAGGACAAAGTGTGCATCTTGGATGAAAACAATAGATTCCCTTAAGAACTAGTGTGGTGCTCTCACTTGGAATGTGCCTTACTTTTTCATAGGTTTGCACAGGAACTTGTAGTACTCAAGTACAGCATTAGTATCCACATTTTAGGTCTCCCACCATACACTGAAATCATATCACAAGAACATTTACTGGGTGAAAGCTCAACCTTCCTCTACTGTGCTTTATTTAAAAAAAAAAAAAGCAAAATGGGGCAATGAAATTTCTGTATCTATCCATATGTTCTCCCCTACTGAAACCAAACTTGGGTGCCAAGGAAAGAATGGTTCCAATGGACTGGAAAGAGAAATAGCATGGGTTGAGTTCATGATTTTGAGATTCCATGATCCCTCGGGTTGAGTCCATGATTCTGAGATTGCACGCTCCCAGTGATTAGAGGGAAGGAATCCATAAGGTAGTTTTGACTATGTGAAACCAGCCTTCACACACATACGCACATACATATTTCACATTACCACCTGCTGCCTGAGGGTATCAGCTTTGCACTGGCAAGCCAGCCTTCCCAAGGATGGTTACACACTGCTGGAATTTAAGGAAACTGTACATCATCTCACTGAAAATGAATTTCTGCCAAAGGAAGTTTTGTTACAGCCTCTAGTCTGGGGTCTAAACTTTGGCTGATTCCAAAGCAAATGTTAGATATCACCCCTGGATTCTTTACTGGTGGTCCCACTGTAGAGGGAACTGTGGAGGAGATGACTCTGTCCCCAGATGATGTGCTTCTTCAGAAACCTATGACCTTTCCTGAGATTATTCTTCAATGTAAAAGTCTGATAAATCTCAAAATTTGAAAATTTGGCTGCCAGATTCAATTTGTCTGTGACAGATAAGCTCCACCAATGAGCCGTTTTTTCGTTTCCTTGGTTTTGGTGTGAGCACACTGAGGAATGTTTTCAAGGCAGAAATATCCGCTCTCCCTATGGTGAATGCTGCCTATGTTATAAGAGCGTGGAATTTTCTGTCCTTGTCTTCATTTGCCCTATTCCCTTCTCTCAAGACTCAGCTCAAATGTTAACCTTTCCAGGAAGCCTTCCCCATATTCACTGAACACCCACAATTCACACAGCCTTTAGCTTTCTTTGTGTTTTGTCTCATGCCCTTCGATCTTCAGAACAGCTCTGTGGAGGTAGATGCCATTTTTACTCTTATTTTATAGACAAATAATCTAAGGTTGAGAAAAGTTGGGGTGATGTACCCAAGGTCATTTGGTGAGTGAAGAGTAGAAATTTGATCTCAAGAACTTTTTATTCTCAATAATCTCTTCCTGTAGATAACAAGGCTGGCCATCAGTATGTGCTCAGATCTGCTGCATGCTAGATCGGTCACATTGGGTCAAAGAGGACCTGGGCTACATGGACCCTGCTGCTCCACAATTACAAGGTTTCCCTGTGCTCCCCTTCCCTGAACCACTCACCTTTATAAGGACTTCACTTTTGTCACCATAAATCTTTCAGTGAAGCAGGAAGCAAAGCACAAAACGCAGTTACAAATTCCGTGTATTTCCACTTGTAGTTAGAAATATAGCGGGAAGTTGTTTCTTATCGTTGCTGTTCTCTGTGTGTGTGAAATTAGTAAACACTAAGGTCAAGCACCAATTAGGTAATCTCAATGACATGGCTCTTTAACAAGGATATATCATTTCACTTAACAGAATCTAATAAGGCACAGCAGCCGAGTTGCCAGGCTTCCCTGTGACTGCAGTATCTCTAATATTCTATATAGCACCAAATCTCTCTCCTGAGATCCTGAGGAAGGATAGATGATAGCAGAGCTCTTGTATGACATTCATCTTCATGAGTGAGCTGTTCCATCTCCTCTCACGAGCGGAGATAAATGTCAGAAGAGATCAGCCGCTGTGTATTACACGGCCACTCAACGCCTGCAGCTTCCCTCCCTCTGCCCTTCAACACCAAGATGACTTTAGACCAGAACTGTGAGAGAATTGGAAGGGTGTGAGGCTATGTCAGAGGGAGAAGCAGGCCACAGGAAAGTAAATAAAGCAGAAACTAAACTGCCCTTGCTTGCTTTTATGAGAAATATGGAAAAATGAGTCCACCCATTTTGCTTTTCCATCTAGAGAGTTAATATTTTCCCTTTTCTGGCAGAGTGTTCTTGGAAGTGGGTAGGAGACAGATATAAAATGGAAAGAGTAGAAGAAAATCAAGGGAAAGGACAGGACTGGGCATGCAGAGAAAATATTAGAATTCCCACTTAAATGTACTTTCTAGGTAATAAGAAAGAAATTAAACTGCCTAATGTTTAATGTGGAGATTGACCTGACTGACTTGTAGAGTCCACTTCAACATTAGGTGATGAATAATTACAAAATAAGCCTGATTTTAGTGCAGTGAAATCATACCCTCTTCCTGGTTTTATTCCAGGGATAGATTATGAAAAACAAATTAAATCATACATCAGCTGCTGTCATTCCATATAGTTCCTTAATAATGGCTGTGGGGGTGGGGTACTGAGATACTGACGGGGGGATAAGTTGCCCCTCCCTCAGTCTTTGCATTTAGCTTCTTGCAAAATATTTAAGTAGACAGAAGCTTATTTGGAGATCTGTAGATTAAATTATCTAAATTAAGCCAAACCTCTCAGTACAGACAACAGTCTTTCTAATATTCTGTTTAGTAACCATAAATGGCTGACAACATTGCAGGAAAAGTAGAAAGTTCATGGATTGACCTCAAACTTCAGTCCTAGCTCTTTTTCAAGAGTACTCTTTAAAAAATGATTCAAACTGAATCTGAAAAATCTGCAACTTTTTCAAAATTATTCAAAAGGATACACATACACACACAGAGATTTGTTTGGTTTAATCGTTTGTTTTGATACGCCAAAACAAAACGATCAGATTTATTTAGTATAAGAGTTTCTCTGATCCCAAGGGAAATGGCAAAGAAAACCTAGGACATAAGCACAGGTACCCACCCCCACAAACTCAGATAACCTGAAAGAAAAAGGACAAAGTTCTTCAGCAGAGAAGATGTTTCCGCACCCCATTCTTCCTCTTGGGACCACTTGGGCCTTCAGGATAGCAGCTTGTCCTCTGCCAGCTCTCGAGCCTCTGTTTTATTTTTGATCTCTTTAACAAGGGTGCTTTTTTTTTTTTTTTGCATGATAGGCAAACTCAGAAAAAGATCTTGCTACCACGGATGCACACTTGCTCCAGGTGTGCCACTCGGTCATTTCTGTCCATGACTGAGATGTTGGCCATCTGGCACTTCATGCTGTCCTTGGCTTCGGGGTGAGCTTCCCCCATATCCTCACAGGTGTTCATCTGGCATGTTTCTTTGTGGCCCTCAGCTTCGTACAAGACTTTAATTGGCACGCCAATAGACCTGGCAGGAATAGCACTCAACGGCTGATTCCTCCCCATCAGTTTAGGCACAAATACTAACACAGCGAAGGCCTGAAGCAAAGAAATGCAGGCCGGGTGTTTCCAGACTACCAGGCTTTCCCAAAATGCACCTGGCCCTCTTTTTCCTCCCCTCTCCCCTCCCACTCCCAGTGAGCTCAGTGTTGCTTATGCTTTCTCCTTACTCTGCCAGCTTGGAAATGAGGGTTCTGGTACTAGTTCCAGCATTGGAGAAGACTGGTGAGGGGTCTGTTTGTCCATAGAGCAAGGTGGTGGGACACTTCCAAAGCACCCCACATTGAGCGTGGACTCGAGTGATCAAGACTGCGCCCTCTGCTCTCTGAGGGCGGCAGGGAGCAGAAGTGAGGCTTGAATTTAGACTTTCTTCACAATTTAAATTTTGGATCTAGGTATTGCTAAGTAATGGATGCTCTGGACATACTGCAGCATCATACTAATTGTATAGATGACCCCTAAAAGGGAGTCAGGAAAGGATTCCCAGGAGCCTAGATGAGGCAGTGAGAATGACCAGAGCTAATACCTGAGATTGCAAAGTAGCAGGCTTGATGGAGTCTAAGTGTTAAGTTGTTTGTTTTTGAGATAGGATCTCACTGTATAAACCATGCTGAACTGGAACTCATGAGAATCCTTCCACCTCAACCTCCTAAATTCTAGGATTACAAGCATGGGCTACCATCCAGGTATAAATATACGTTTAAACAGTGAACTCCATTGTACCAGTGCATTGTACCCTGAGCTATCAATAGTGTAAGAAGGTAACAAAAATTTATTTCACCTTTTTCTCATCATTTTAACATTTGTGCTTTCTAATAAAAATGTGGTACATCTACTAAATAGAGTTCTCCTCAGCAGCAAGAAAAGATGAAATTATGAAATTGGTAGGTAAGTGGATGGAGCTAGAGAGTGTTATATACTAAGTGAAGTAACATGAACACAGAAAAGCAAACGACCTATGTTCTACCTCATTTGTGAGCCATAGCACCAATCCCTTATATGTGAGTATATAAATCCTTATATAACACCAGGAGCCAGGTAGATGGAAAGGATACATGGAGGTAAAGGAAAAGAAACAACCTGAAAGGGAGATAGTAGGGAACAGGTGTTACCTGTGGGAGATGGAAAAAGTGGAAGGAGAGGAGGGAGGGACATGCAAGGGACTATGGGGTGGGAGAGAGAGGGAAGTCAGGACAGGAAAGATGGCAAGAGTCGGGAGTATTAGGGGGAGGGTGGGGATAATCTAGGCACCCTGACTAGGGAGGGAGGGAGGAGGGAAGCTGAATGGGAGAAAAAGAGTAGAGATGAGTGAATCTCAGGGGCTAAGAAACCTAGAGGCAAAAGTGATGCCCTAGAAACTCTAAGAGAAATGTACATAGAGTGTCTGAGCATTAATGCATATGTATACCTGGAAGCTGCTTGGCAACGAATACGGTGCCAGACAGAAGAGAACTCCCTTGGAGTGACAAGCATACCTAGTACAGCACTCATCAAAAAAGCTTCTTTTTGCAACAGATGGAGGCTACTGCAGAACTTCACATCTAGTCAGGCACAGAGAACATACGTCTGGGAGATGTCCAGTACTAGGTGACATATCTGCAATCAAATCTCTACAACTAAGGCTCACAGAACATAGCGGAATAAGGGGTAGAGAGAGGGCTCATGCACCCATCAACTCTCACCAGTGAGGCTTCCACGTATATCAGAGTGTGATGCACACAGAGGCCTCAACTGGCCAAGTTTTGGAGAATAAGAGACTGTAGAGTGTAGAATGGGACTCCTATATGGAACCTCACCCACCCATGGCTCAGGGACCACTGCAGAAGAGGAGGCAGAAACATTGTAAGAGCCAGGGCTGGCTCATGAACACAGGGAGGTGGAGGCTTCCAGGCTACTAGGCTTGCTCATGTGAGCCTATGGCAAAGGTGGCATCTAGCACAGGACCCATGTCAGCTCAATTAAACAAGGGCCCAAAGGGGAGGTAAGAAATAGGTTGCAGGCCAGCACTAGACTGAGAAATATTTGAGACTGATTGCTGCTGGGTGAGGGAGAGTATGACTTACATAGGACCCCTGGATGGACTGACTAGATTCCAGTGGATGCATTTACACTGACAGACATTTGCTTACAAACAATTGAATGAATAAGACTCAGCATCAACGGCAGAGTGCCTAGGGTTTGGTGGGTGGATAGGGGGAGGAATGGATGGGGGAGGGGGTCTGGATTTGAGTGGGAAATTATGAAATTTAAAAAGCTCAATAAAAAAATACAGTACAGTCATACGTATATCATTGATTTTAAAAATAATTTATGAACAAGTATTCATTGCCTAGTCCATGCATAACCATGTCTCATTGCTAGGTGTGCCCTATAAAAACGATTTGGAGGCTCCTTGATTGATCGTCACTGGCTCCACAAAGCAGTCACTATACCTTCCTTCAAAATTGTTCATCATTGCTGTCAATTTCTAAAGAAAATGGAGACAAATTCTTCCAGAAGAATTTGGAGTGTTCTTTTCCTTTAACCCCTGAGTTAGCTACCCAGGTACCACAGCTCGTTTCTCCTTCCAGTTAGGGTTCTGACATCCCTTAAAACATGGCACTAATTATGGGAATTTAATAGCGTAAGCATAATGATAATAGAGCTGCGTTTCTACTAACATAGAAGAGACCAGGAAACAAGGGGGTAAAGCTCTCCCTAACATACCAGAGAGAATAAAGGCAGGAATGAAGTAAAGAAATCCTCTACAGCAAATCCAATCACAGATTGTGATGGGAAAACAGAGTGAAAGATACTGTATAATAAAAGGCATTTTACAATAGACAGAAGTGTTGTGATCTGTGGGTGAATAGAGATTGCACATATCTAGCCTGTTGTTACATCATATTATTGGAAATGTGTTAACATAATGTGGTGAATAATTGTAAAACAAACTCCACTACAATGTAGCAGTCTTATCCATTCATCTCTGTTGTATTCACGGCTGGAATATGAAGAATGAATCACATTATACATGCATGGTTTTCATCTTACCCCTCGGTTACTCTTTAATCACATAACAATTGTCTTGTTAATGAATCTGAAAGCTATTAACATTGGCTTCCCTTAGGCCAGGACTGTGTTTGTGGATGTATGGCTTTGTCCTTCTCTGGGGAGACACCTGGTTCCTATTACACAGTTCTCCGGGGTAAGCTCTATCTCGTTGATAAAAAATGCAAAACCTTCCATTTTATCAATCTGAAAGTTCCAGATCCAAGCCAGCTTTACATTGTCTTTTACATTTATTGACAATAACTTTGTTCAGAGGAAATTAAAAGTGATTCCTGATACAATAAATTTTAAATTAGATTTTCTCATTCATTCCCTGTAATTGTGAACTCTACAACCCTGGGGTGATTTTTAACCTAAATCTCATTGTACCCTAAAAGTCCTCTGTGTCCTGAGATAAGTGAACCAGGCAGTAATTCTCATTTAGGTGAATTGAAAACCAACAAAATTGAAATACTTTGCTATTCTTCTAAAGAATATATGAAAATGCTATTTGGATTCCTATCTTAATATATCAAGGACTAAAGCTGCCAACTCTGTTATTGCAGACTGTGAGTCAATTGAGCTCTGTGTTTGCAGGCCTGCATTATCTCTATGGTGGTTACTGCTTTTATCTAAACAGAGCAACAAGACCCCTGACCTTTCCTATCAATACAATCCTCAGAGTCTCAAAGGCAAGAGACATTAAGAATACATACCTTCTTTCTTTTACATAGTGAAAATGATCCTAAACTCTAAAATATCCACTAATGATGTTTTAGGAGTCTCTGTATTTTTAGAAAGACTTAAGACTTATCAAAAATATAGGTACTAGCCTACTGATTTTTATAGGAAACTAGCAATGAGTTAATAATGAATTACATACAATTTACCTGTCCTAACAATTCCATCCCTTTATTTATGTATTTGAATTGTATTTTCCCATAAAACAAAAATGTACATGTAACAATAAATAAGTCTAGAATCTGTTTTTCATTAAAATATGGGTAATTTAGATTCCATCACAATTTTACAGACTAAACTGATGAAACTGGCTACTGATCGGAGTTTGAAAATGAATAATGCAACCCTTCCTTCTTTATTCTGCACAAAAAACTACCTTGCTGTGGAAGAAGGCTTGCATAAGTACATTTGTCACATAGCCATGCCCCTGTGCATTAGAAAAATGAAGTCTGGGTGTATAGCCACAGGGTACAGTAGCTCAGATTTTCTGTTCACTGGGTGCAATGCAAATAGGTAACAGAACTAAGAATTGATACACAACTCATAGGTTCAGTCTATGCGATTTCTAATACTTGACAATAAGGTTTAAAAGTTTCAATGTGTGTAAGTGAAAGGAAACCATTTTTCAGTGATTCCTAAGATTCTTGGGGTCTATTGTGAGTACTGTTTGTTTAACCTTATGTCTCTTAGGGGCAAAACAATGGCAATCTGACTACAGTCATGGCAAACAAACAGGTTGTGGATCTCTATAAGATCAACATGGAAATGCAGAAGATTGAGAGCAAATGATGCCACAGCACTCTAACATACTTGTAGTAACAGATTTCAGAGCCTGTCCGTATCCAAGCAGGTCTACCGAGAAGAGCCTCCTTCACAGAATAGAGGGTCGGCTGCATCCCTGCACAAAATAAAAGCAAGTCTTAATCCACAAGAAAAAAGAGCAAAAGCAAGAACATTATAGTTGGCTGAATTATGATCCCCCACAAAGAAATCCACCTCTTAATCCCTCAAAGCTGTAAATGTTAACTATATATGGCCAAAGAGACTTTGTAGATGTAATTAATTTTAGGATACTGAGCTGGGGTGATTATCCCCGTGGGCCTTAAATGTAATCACAAATGTCCTTATCACAGGAGGCAAAGGGAGGTTTGACTAAAAAGAAGTGATATGACCAGAAAGAGATTATAGATGTTGTGTTACTGGTGTTACTGGCTTTGAAGATATAGAAAGGCTCCATGAGCCAAGGAATACAGACAACACAGTTCTAGAATCTGAAAAAGATTCTCCCCTAAAATCTCCAAAAGGAACACAGCCCTGAACACACTTGACTTTATGCCAGTGACACCAATTTTACCTTCTGAACATCACCATGCTGGTGACAACTGGTTAAGGTAGCCATGTGAAATGAACTCAAGAGTCAAGGCTCATCTTTTTTCTTCCTATAGCCATGAGAGTCTATTCTAGGCAGTATGAAATAGAGGCAGTGCCCTGTGCTAGAATCTAGGCACATGGGAACAGTTCTTCATTCAATATCACCCAGTATATTATGATCCCAGCCAGCAAACGCCAAGTGGATTGCAGGTATCCAAGAGAATATAAACATTTTCCAGAGTTTTCTGAGAGTATAAAAGCAGTGTTCAGGTGTCCTACCTTGCAACAACAGGCCAATACATTTACTCCTGTGATATTTAGAAAATGGAGAGCAGACGTAAGAGCACTTACCAGACTCAAAAGTTCAGGGCGTCATGCACCTCAGAACATACTAGAATATTATGTGCACTACTGGCATTCCATGGCAGAGTGATGATCTCCTACCTCCTTCCCAAAATAGCACTGTGCCCTTGGCCACTGCCTTGCCACACTACTGACTGAAGCACATCAGTCTACCCTCAAACCTTCTGGAACTCCAAAAGAGGATTCTGATAATAATATAAACAGCTAAGAAGCAACTGGCATATTCAGAAAGCTCCCTGATCCCCCAGGAGCTCATACCATAGTTGAACTGGCTGTTGACCTTCTCACAGTTGATGATGTTGAAGCGGTAAGGGACAGCAGCCTTCATGCCGCTCACCTTGAAGTAGAACCACTGCTGGTGCTGGGAGCTGTTCACATCAGCATTGAGCAGCAAGTCATACTCAAACCTGCAGAGTCAGAAGCAAGATCGAAAGACTGAGGTGCTCTTCTAAAAAGGGGAACAGTTTTACCCTAATCTGTGCATACTCTACCATCCCTGACCCCTGATGAAAGACATTGTTTAGGGAAATTTCTGGAGAAGCAAAGATCGGTACAAGACATAAGAGCAGAGCAGAGCTAACTGATAGAGTCCTACTCCTACACCTCACACCGTGGGTGTCAGGGTCATACTAATGAGCTCCTTGCAGTGAGTGAAGCTACTCCACTGGGTAGTCAGAGGGGTCCTGTGGACAGTTCTAGAAAGTCTACGACCCTTAAATTACCTACTGTTCCCACGGTGCTCAATCCAAATGTGGTTATAAAAAGTCCTTACTAGGAAGTTTGTGTTCTGCCATTTGACTCTGCTGCCCTGACTGCAACTGATTCATTCAGGAATCTACTCTCTAGTCAAAAGTAAATGTAGAGAGAAAGAGGCTTGAGCCAGGTCAGCAGCTTAGGTACATTGTAGACTGAAACCTGTCTGCCTAGAAGTATTACCTCCTGGATCTTTTGAACATGTCTTTAGAGAGAAGAAATGATGAAAACAGGAGGTAATGAGGTGATTCTCTTTAGAAACCCATCCATGCCCACACTTTGGTATGTAAAACTGAATTGATCAATCTCTCTCTCTCTCTCTTTCTCTCTTTCCCTTTCTTCCTCCCTTCTTCCCTCCATCCCTCTCTCCCTCCTTCATGTTTAAATCTATACTAAAATCTTTTCTTAATCAGCCCAAACTTTGCTATGAGAAAACAGAAACAGAAAAAAACAGAAGCCACTGGACGAAGTAGAAGCTGAACTGTTAACAGAAAGAGAAGGGAACTGAAAAGAAATCTTGACCAATTGTCTTTTCCTTATTAGCCCAAGTAGCTCAACTTGACTCTCTCTTATGCGTTGGGCTTTATTGAAATATTTAATGTATAAAAACAGAAAAGATTATATGTCATTCTCCCAAAAAAGATAAACTGGAAAAAAAAAAAAGACATATTGGTCTGAGCTATACTAAGTTCTGAGCTCAAGTCATAGTAAACGTGTCTGTGAATAGGGGGTGTTGAGTTGATGCTCACTATATGCCAGGCACTATTCTAAGAGTTTACTTGTATTATTTAACTTTGATAAAACACCTAACAGAGTAGATATCATTGCTGTTCCCACATCACAGTTCAGAAAATGAAGGCAAGGAGTGAGGTAGGCAACTCAGCCAAAGTCTTCTGGTTGGAAAGTGGCAAAAGTGGTAGTTTGATTCCAACATATGTGGCCACTACACATTAACTGTCATGGACTGTGTGATTCTTCAGAAGTTCACCCATAGAAGGATTACATAACTTGACATTTGGTATATAGGAAATCTAGTCCATTCCTCTATGTTACAATTACATATATGTCAAGAGAACATGAAAAATGATTATTCACTACCACAGAGAAAGGATCATCTCCTTCCTTTTAGTTTTATGCATCCCTAGTCTGTCCTTGCCTGTGGAATCATTTTCTATTAATAAAATCTCATTGATAGATTTTTGTCAGAAAAGCATAGCCATGGCCCCGAAATGAAGGATGGAGAGACCAAGATGGCCATTTCCTAAGTACAGCCCTGTGGGATGTGAAGGGAGCGTACTCCACTGGGTGGTCAGAGGGGTCCAGGAGAGGTACAAGAATAGAGAATATCATGTACCCTTCTATGTCAACAGGTCCAGCCTTGGCATCAATGGAAGCAATAAACATCCAGGAGAGGGGCATCTCACACTGAAATATGGAGCCATTATTTGGAACATAAGGCATATTTATGCATGTAGTAAACATTTCACCTTGCTATGGCATCAGCCAATAGTTCCCTTATGGTATGCTGATAAATATCTGACAAATGACTCTTAGAGAGGAAAACTTTATTGTTTTAAAATCTTTCTTTTCTATGTGCTAATTATTTGAGAATGTCCTACAAGGTATTTTTGTCATATTCATGCCCCCAGCTCCTCCCAGATCCACCCCCTCTTTCCTGTTCACCTAACTTCATGTGCTCATTTTTTAAGACCCATCAAGATCAAATTTGTGCTCTTTGCTTTTTGTCACAGCATGTACAAGACCTGCATAAGCCCAAGTCAGACAAAATCCCAGCACAGAGGGGGAAGTGAATGCCAAGTCTCACCCCTATTGATGAGTTATTGACAATTCATAGCTGCTGGATGATGGACAGTTTTCTTTATGAGTATGGCCCCTGGCAAGTAGACCAAGCTCCAGTGGATGGCCCCCACATCAAAGTCGTATATGAAAGGAAAACTTTTGCCAACTTTCTTGATTAAGATACTCTCACAATGGCTGATTTCAAGCTACAGTATAAGGTCACTGAGTAGATAACTCAGCACCGACCCTCACGTGGAACCAGGATCCATGTCTGCTTCTCCTTACTTACTCACGCACTTGGATGGCTTTGCGAAGATTTCCTGATTCAAACTTGGAGCAGAACGTCAAGCAATTGGAATCAGTGTCTTGCATGGGCCTAATAATAAAATAGAGAATGTGCAAATGTGTCATCTTGCTGTGCTTGGGATTTCTTAAAAGATAAGATTTCTCTTACAGCATTTTAGCCAGAACAGTCACCATGCTGTTTTTAGAAGTAGGAGTAGATTGCCAACATGGAACATTCCCTCTTGCATGCCACTAGCAGAATTATCCATACCTCCCATTCAGTGGAAGTTCAAGACCACCTACCAAGGCTCATCTAAGCTGAAGACAACTTTATTTATAACATCACTTGGCTGGAGGAGCCTTCGGACATCCTCAAGTATCTTGATCCTTGAAAAGAAAATTGGAAACAATGTAAGTGCTGGCCCTCACTCTTTACCTCACTCATCATAAGGTCTCCTCAGAGGGTCTTGGAAGTCATTAGAGAATACAGAAGAGATAAGCTTAACAGCCCTCAATCTTGGAGTGCAGACAGCACTGCCCTCTTTCATTTTCCTCTTTATTAAAACATAAAACTATGCAGAGGAGTAGGAATAGAGAAAGCAAAGATGATAGATTCTAGTTAAGGGATTCTTAGCTTGAAGAAACTTGTCAAGAGAATTTGAGTTAGGGTCCTACAACCTTTCTGGCTGTATGAATAAGAGATCCCTTGCACCAAGAGATCTGTGAGGGAGACATTAGCACTATTGACTGTGCATCCTTGAGGCTTGGGCAGCTCCAGTAAGTCTTTGTACTTTTTATTCATTCTGTACATTTATACATCATATTCCTTAGGTTCTATCTGTTCCGGCAGGCTGAGGTCAGCCTTCTGTGTAAGGGGTACAAAGTATCTAGGAGATTTAAACAAGAGAGAGGAGAAAAGTTGAGGAGGGATTTCAATTCCCTCCTCACATTTCCAGTCCATTTCTTTGACGTAGGGTAGGAGAATGTTGACACTGAGCCAAATATGAAGCCCTTGCTGAGAAGGAAGGGGCACAGATTCTTTGCAGGGGTAAGGTGGGGCCAGACCACCCCTAACAGGGTGTTATGTTCTTAGGAACATAAGCATGACAGTTAACGTTGAGGGAATGAGCTCAGAGAGGTCAGCCAAGAATCAAAGTAGGAACAGTTCGTGGGACCTACTATCAAAAGAATGATTTGTTGAAGACATGAAATATAAATTAATGAAAGATTATGGTCTTCATATTTTGTTCCACTGCCTTAGGATATGCATACCCATTTTCCTCAGGAGAAATATGTTTTCCTTCACTTTATCAGATTTCATTTTAATCTCACTCTGCTGAGCCAAAGACAATGCTATCTTTCTGACATTCTGGGAATAATCTATCACTCCAGGTTCTGCCCTGGAGAATATGTGAGGGTTTTTTTTTCAGTCTGTTTCTCAGTCATACAGAAAAACCATTCTCAAAATTTGGAGCTATGAAATAGAAGTACAGTAACTCTTCTCTATTAGCAAGAAATCAAATACCAACTTACAGCATATAAGAAATTCTAAATAATCAATTCCTTATTTTTATGAGAATCTACCTTTTAGGAAATATTCCAGGTTTTGGTGACACTAGATAATGTCCTCTGCTGTCATGGCTTACCTCAGACAGGATTCAAAAATTTGCATTATAGTCATTCAAGGAATCCTTTGTCAGGAAATACATGCTTACCACTAGCCATACATAGATTTCAAATGCCCTAGTTTTGGAGGCAAGATTATATGTTTGTAAGTTTCCCAAAGGCCTTAAAATACTCTGGACAAATACTTCCTACGATAGCAGATGATCTCTACAAACTATTCCACCTATAAAAATATTAAAGGAGAGAACAGATCCCAAGTCAGTAACTCTCACCTCTGTATTCCACATTTGCGATCCAGCATGGGCTGAGGGGTAGAAGGTGGACAGTGTCCCCAGAAATCAGGAAATGCCATCGCTTTGAAACCCACAGCAGATCTGGTTCTCCTAGCATTGGCCATATAAAGACCAGGATCATGGAAAGGGATGTGCTTGGGGTGTGTATGCAAAAGCTTCTCTACTATGTCATTGGTTTCTTTCGGTTTAGTAGAGTTGGGAAAGGAGGCATTTATTCTTGGGCAAGAAATTGTTTCTATGTCCCAAGCATCCTCTTCTAGGAAAGTCTGAATGTCAAGGGTATCATTTCCAAAAGAATCTGTCCCCAAACCATTTTGCTTGCCACTTTGGTATGCGTTCATTCCAGGTCTTGTTTTAGAGGATCTCTGTACAGTGGCTTTCCCTGTCTTCACCATGCTCAGAATGGAAGTGTGGACTGTATCTTCTCTTTCTTTTCCCCAGGAACTTTGGTCTGGGTTGAAGCAATGTTGTCGCTGCCGTGGGAAAGCAGCACTTGGAATGAGCTCATGATTGGCGTGCTGAGTATCTTCGAAGTTCAGATCATCTCCATATTTTGGGTCCAGTTCCTTGAAGTTCAAAGTAGAAATAAGTTTATAATGTTTCCTTCCAGATAGAAAATGCAATCTGATCCCTGTGCTAGTTGTCTGAACCCAGAGCTAGGTATAACCCCCATAATATGGGAGATTTTCCCACAGTCAGCTAAAGAAAAACTAAACTTTAAGTGTCAAATAAATGCCAGAATCACAAAAAAAAAAAAAATCATGTTTGGAAGGAGATCTGGGTAGGTCTAGTACAAGTCTACACAGTACATAAACTCCTTTTTCAAGCCCCCATTCAGTTACAATCTGGCTGAACTTCATTTACAAGGGACTCACTGATAGCCGCAGGAAAACCTTTTACTGTGCCCCTGGCAGTGCCTTTGATTTGAGGACAATTGTGATTATTTTTTAAGACTTCTTTACACGGAACTGAAATTTCCTTCTCTGAAACTTTGTCCACTGATCTTCTTTTGCTTTCTAGACTGAAATAGGATACATCAACTTCTTTCTACATGTGCCTGGCTCTCCCCTTTGATGTGGCCATACTCCTAATTCATTAAGAGCCATGAGAAAATAATGGAGATCAAAAGGCAGGTCTTAATGTCAGCAACAGCAGCAGCAGCAGCACCTACATACTGGATTAGCACCACCAGGTCTAAGATATGCAGTTTGCCTTTCCACGCAGACAGTCTGGAATCAGGATGACTACCTTGAACAATCCATCTATGATGGCCTTCCCAATTTGGCAAAAGAACACTTCAATAATCCAGAATTTTCATTTGCTTCTCTCATGGGTAAGGGCATATGTCCACCAGGCCATGAGTAGTTCAGTATACTTTTATGCTAATTCTGTCCTAGGGACAGAGTGTCAGACCTTTGGGCCCTTGCATACATCCCAGCTGTACCATCTTTTTGTCCTCTTGCTTGCTCTCGGAAGGATCGCAAGAACACATTGGTAATGATCAACAATGTGTTCCATCTGGACACCTCTGTTTGGGTTCCTAGGTTCTGTAAAACCTGCCGTGTATCACCAGGGAGCAGACCACAGCCTGTGCCTACCTCAAAGCTGTAGGAGAGCTCAGGACACACCGCCTCATATTGCATCAGTTCCTCTTCAGCTCGGTCAAGACCAGGCTTAGAACACAGCTTATTTACATCAGTTTCTAAGTCATCATCCTAGAACGGAATAGTCCAAGAACAAGTCACAGTCAAGAAATCTACCTCACCAAGGCATCAAGGCAAAATAAAGATGTGCTTCTTTATGATCTTATGTGAGTTCATTACACTCAGATTATTATACTAGCCCAGCGAGTAAAGAATTTAACTTACTAGACTGTACTTTTAAACTGAAAAGAATGAAGATATAAAACTTTTCTTGATGTGTATGTTAGTATTTACCAGCCTTCATCAGAAATAAAAACAAGATAAACCATGTAAGTAATAAAACATACTATAAGAGATACTCTCTGTTGCATTCACTGATAACAACATAATTATTCTTATCATTCCTATTCACCTATCTACCTTTGCTGTTTGAGAGCTTCATCTGCACAAATGTTTAATGAGCACCTGCTATAAGCAAGTGTCTTTCTAGGTACTGAAGAGTCAAAGATAAAGGATCAAGAGTCCATGGTCCTGTGGAAACAATGTTTATTAGTGAGAGAAATGAGACAGAAATAAGGCAAAGATGAGAATACAGCCATTTACAACAGTGATAATGACCTGGAAACAATGGAGGAGGGTGATGGGCTAGGGACTGAGGCTGGAGTGTGGGAAGCTGCTGAGTCTGAGGGACCCAAGAAAGTCTCACAGAAGAGGCCACTGTGATAAAATAAAGATCCACAGGACCCAAAGGGCCACAAGTAAAGAAAACAATTCTCGCTGAAGGAACAGTTTGAATTTGCTCACAGAAAGGAGGCAGGGCAGAAGCATGTGTACAAGGGGAAGAGCAGAGCAGATGGAGAGTGAAAGATGGAGAGTGAGAGGCAGTTGAGGAAGAGCAGACGGAGAGTGGGAGGCAGTTGAGTAGTGCCAAGGATGCAAGCAGTTCCAGGGGACTGCTGCAGTGCCTGGGTCTCTGTACAGTTAAAAGGTTATGAGTATTCTCCATCTTCTCTCCATTGAGTAAATCATCTGATTAATTTCATTTTTTATCATTCTATAATAGCTTAAAGATGATGCTGACTCCTCTGAACACGTGTGCTTTCCAAGGGTTGTGGAATCTTACAGAGAAACTATAGCCAGGAACAAACGGCCCAAATTCTCTCTTTCTATATCCTAGATCAAATTTCCTTAATAAAACGGCGGAGAAATACCTACCATGTGTTTTAGAAGCATATTTGGTAAGCTAAGGAAAACCTGCAGTCCCAAAGGCCTAGTCAAATAAATGTGGAAAATAAATGCTTAAATTTCTAAAGCAGAGGAAGAAGAAAATACAATGTCCCATCCATCTTACATAATTTTCCTCCAAACTCCAAATCAAAAGAAAAGTAAATCCCATGAGTTTGAGTTGATGATATTTTCAGGCACCATACACATCAGTCCCAAACTCCATAGCCACCACTCATGTCTTTTCCAGATCTGTCTGTCAGTTCTGTTCCTCTCTGGACACAACCCAGAGTGGTCCCAACAAGAATACAGCATGGTCAACCACTGGAAATATTGTCTCCACCAGGTAGTAAAGTTGTGCTCCAACTGGTATGCCTTGGGTGAGGAGTATCATGTAAGTCAGCAGTGGTAGCCTACCTAGTTCATTCCATGTGTGTCTACTGACCCACGCACCTTAGAGCAGAAGCTGGCAAACTGTGGCTTGTCTTCCTAAATAAGGCTTTATTAGGACACAGTGTGGCTACTGACCTATGCACCTTAGAGCAGAAGCTGGCAAACTGTGGCTTGTCTTCCTAAACAAGGCTTTATTAGGACACAGTCACACCCACTATTTTTTGTCTTGTCATTGGCTAAATTGTTGGTAAAACAGCAAAGTAGATTTGCTGGGGCACGAATTGTTTCTGCTCTTCAAAGACCTGAAACTGGCTCCATGGGTAAAGATACTTTCTGAACAAGCATAAGGACCTAAGTTTGGATTCCAGCATCCACATAAAAAGCTGCTGTGGTCATGCATGCCTACAATCAGTACTGCGGGGTGCAGAGACAGGAGGATCACTGTGGCTCACTGGATGCCAGCCTAGTTCCAAGTACAGTGAAGGACCCTGTCCCTCACGATGGAGTGATACAACAGGATATCTAACGTTCTCCTCTAGTCTCCACAGCACACACAGCCGCACATACCAGCATACACATATCTGCATGTGTATATAGCAGAAACGTGCAAAGAGAGGGACTGAGACAGAAAGATAGAGAAAGAGAAACCAAGACAGCGACCTGGTACTTGGACTTTGTATTTCTAGGACCAACTACATTCTCACTACTTTTCGTAGTTCTTATATTTATACTCATCTGGGAATGGGCCTGCTATTGTGTCCTCATGGCATCCAGGATATCAGTTTCCCCTCATCTAGATAATGCCTTCTGACCCTTGTTCCTTAGACTGGGCCTCTTGGGAACTGTCTCTTCCCTGTCTCCGATTTGCTTGTTCAAGTCAGAAAGTCCTGATTGGACTTTATCCTCAAGTTCACTAGACTGTGAACTCTTCGTCATATAACCACCCCTAAGAACTTAGCCTAACACCTGTGGATCATACCTAAGGAAGCACCTGAACAAAAAATTCAAACAGGAAGAAAAGAAAAATGGAAGGGAAGGCATGAGTGCAGTTTTTTGTTTCTTATCTCTCCAGAGTTTGCCGAAACCTAATGTGTACATAAGGATAACAACCAACATCTTACCTCTGTTTGTTCTCATTTCCTGTGTTGACCTTGACAGTTTCTAATCAAATCAGTATACCCAACACTCAACTCCCAAGACATTCCACACATAGATTTCCTTTTAAATCTTCAAAAGAATTTTTCAAATGAGAAATGCCACAAGTAAAGACCTGTGTTAGTCCTGTCAGTAGAAAAGAAACAGGCCTGACTCCTTATCCACATCTTGGGCAGCAAATGTTAGAGTTCACCAAGGAATAAGTAGTTGTTGAAAGACCAGATCCCCTATACTTGCTGTGCCCCAGAATCAAGTTTAATTTTGATTCTACCCCATTGTTCCACACCTCAGACTCATGCTGACTCTCATCATCTCCTCAGCAATAGGCTTTGATGAATAGTTTCCCAGCCCTCACCAATTTATCTGCGCTTCTTTCCCAGCTGGGTTTTCATATTTGCTTAGTTTCCACACCATCTTGCCCCACTGTCCTCTTCAGACTGGAGATGGGGAGGTATCAGAACTCCCTCCCTCCCTAGCTAGCTCTGTGGAATCAGGCACTGCTGTACCATGTTCCCTTGCATCAGATACAAGAGGCAACTGACAGTGAATCAGACATTTAGTTATCAAAGTGCAAGAAAGAGGGGAGTTGAAGGTGGCATTGATGAATGGCTCCAGCAGTGTGGTATGATTCAAATGATTCTACATGTACTTCATAGGCCTGTGCTGCCAAGCCACAGCAAAGAGCCAATTCGCTACTGATCACTTCAGAAATGATTCTATTTATCAACAAAACCCTGGAAACATCAGACTGTCAATAGCAGTCTAAGCCCAGAGATGGGGATGAGCGATAGATCCTAGATGTCCACCACTACCATCAGAAAGGTCAAAGACTACTCTGATAGAAAACTCAAAAGCCTCTTTCTCTCCAGGGAATGAGGTAGGGAGAGAGGCCAGGAGAAAGAAAGGGAAGGAGGGAGAGAGAAAAGATGAAATAAGGAGAGATGAAGGGATAGGGTTTATTTTTATTTTTATTACATTTTCTCTCACTGTCGTGCACGTGCGCACGCATGTGTGTGTGTGTGTGTGTGTGTGTGTGTGTGTGTGTGTGTGTGTGTGTGTGTTTGCATGCATAAATACATGAATGCACAAAGATCAGAGGACAATTTGTGGGAGCTGGTTTTCCCTTTGTACTGTGTGGGTCCCAGGGATTAAATTTAAGTCACTAGGCTATGTGTATGAGTGTTTGCCTGCATGTACATCAAGTGCACCCATGTCATGCAATGCCTTCGGAGGCCAGAAGAGAGCATTGGCTCCTCTAGAACAGGAGTTGAAGAAGCTTGTTAACTGTTATGTAGATGCTGGGAACTGAACCCAGTCTTCTGCAAGAACAGCAAGTTCTCTTAACCACTGAGCCATCTCTTCAGTTCCAGCTAGGATAGCTCTTCAATTTGGGTTTTATCCCCAGGAAAGTCTTAAAAGGTAAGATTTACTTCTGGATCTTACTCTACAGATGACAAAATCAAGGAACTATAACTCAAAGAAACATCCAAATCCACATACAGCAAGATAAATACAGACAGAATTACAACTCATTGACAAACTATCATATTTCTAGGAGAGTGACTGTCAACTAGGAAGGATTTAGCAATTCCTTGACATATTTTTAGTTCATGTCTGAGGAGCAAAGGAGATGGATGTTACTGGTATCCTGGTGTCTAATGAGTAACCATCAGAGATGTTGCCAAGAGTCCCATAATACACAGGAATGCTCCCTCAAACAAGAAGTACCCAGTCACTATACAAACATTGCTAAAGTTTGGAACACCAATAGCAGAAAATGAGTCAATAAACTATGACCTTTACTGGAAAATGGCTATACCCATTCATTCACACATTGTAGATGTCTGCTTTTGTGGCTACAGTGGCAACTTGAGTGGTTGTAACAAAGAATATATGGTTCGCAGAGCCTAAAATAATTATTATCAGCTTTTATAGAAAGCTTGTAGACCTCTCTTTCAGAGGCTATTGCAGGGTAAGGAACAAAGAACACCACTTCTCTTTTGGACAGACTACATACTTTGCAACTAAAGGAAGAATTATTCATATGGTATAAATGGGAATGCATGGGGCTGCAGCCCTGTGCAGAATACCAAATGATAAGAAAACTGACTTACGAAGGCAGGTGAGATCAAGTAGACAGTTTTTTTTCTTAAAAGTCTTTCTATGCACACAAACCCTAAGCAGTATCTATGTTAGGTTCATCTTAACAAGATATTTGTATCTTCATAATCAATAGTTCTGATTTTGCAAGGAGAAAATGTACTAGACCTACAAAGACGAAAATGAAAGCTGGGTGATCAATAACTATAGCTGTCATTTCCAAACATTGCTATCATTGGAGTGTTAGTACTAAAGTAAGTTCTGGGCTTCAGTAAACATAGGAAGAAATATTTTCTTTTGCACAGTGTCAATATGGAAATGATTACAAGCAGGAGCCAGTATACCTACGTCTTTCACATCTTCCAAATCTGAATCTTTGTCCACCTCTTCGTCACCATCATCTTCAAAATACTCTGGGTGGGAAAAGGCAGGTGAATGAATGAGGATGCTCATTGTCTGAAATTTAAACCCTCATCACATAGTGGTTTATACTTCTTACGAATAAAGGACCCATCATTAAGCAAGTGCATAGTAGGCCAACACATTCAGATGCACATTGGTATGTGTAAGTGCTATGTACATAGGATAGGATGCCATGACACCTAAACTGCTATCCCACACATAATGCAAAATGAAGAGCAAAAAAGGATAAATATATACCACTCAAGTGTTTCTCCTATTCAGTTTCGAAGTACTGATCCAACTACCATTGTCAAAGTTTAGAGGCCATATATACACTAAATTCATTTTAACTTAGGTTTCGCCTTGATTAAGTCCTTAATTTTTAAGTGACAGAACTTATTCACGCAGTGAATTCAGAAAGTATTCGGTGCCATGTAGTAACATTCCAACCATGGAAAATCTGTTCCATGGAAGGAAGCTGGGTTTAAAATGCACTAGAATCTTCTGACCTTAAGATCTTCCTAGAGACTGAATCATGTTTTCAGATATTCTAATATGTGCAGCATGGGGTTTTAAATAATGAAAGTTTCATTTCAGTTTTGGCCATAGGGCAAATCATTTCTACTGCTATCCAGAACAGTAAAGAGACTGGGTCACAGAATTGTAGGGAGACTTTTTTTTTCTTAATTAGTCAAAATGACTGTACAGGCATTCAGTAGCTGGCAGGCAAAGTGGCAATTGTTAATAATTAGGAACAAAATAAGTAATCTTGATGCTTGTTCACCCTGTTTATGAAAAGGAACAACTCTCTCATACATGTCTCTAATAAGCTAATTAGAAGATCTTGGATGACCATCAAACAACTGCTTCTACTCTTATCCCCATTCCTCTGACATGTTGTGAAACACAAACACTCATATTATCTTAAAGTTTACAGATGCCTACTTATGTTACCTTCAGTAAGAGCATATGGAGGTGCCAAGTTGATGTTCCCAGAGGCTGGAAATGTATAGGCACTGCTGGTTGTGACCAGAGGAAGTGGACTCTCAGGGTAGCATTGCCTGAGGATCTGAAACACGGCAGAGATGACAGGTTCCATGCTCTTGTTGTCCAGGTGGTTCTGAGCAGAGGAAATATTATAGCAGCTCCTTATTGAAACATTGCTTCAGATCATGAAATACATACAGTCTACATGGACAGTAAACAGTCTTACTATAGAATGTTGAGTTTGAACATTCTATGGAGAATTGACTCTATTTAGAATTTTCATTTTTTCTTCTATTTTGTTGATCATATGGTATTTGAATAAATTCGGTCTGAAAAGAGGTTTGAACTTATTCCAAGGGATGCTGCACCTGATACAAGACTCTCTCTGGGACAGCTGGGGAAAGAAAATTGGTACCTTCCTTCAGCCACCCCTGAGTCACTGTGAATTATTGCCTAAGTTAGGGAACGAGTGCCTGAATGGACAAAAGTCTTGCTTTTCCCTTCAGCTATTATCTGAAGAGACAGATATAAAGGATAAAAGATAAAATAAGAAATCAAAAGGAGAGTATACGTGAATTCCATGTGCCTAAATTAGCACACTTGTCTCAAAGCGCACACTGTTGATCCCTCATGGTACATGCCCAAAGCAAAGAGAAATTGGGTTTGCAGATGTAACACTTTGATAGTGATAGAACATGACAAGACCCTTCTTTTCAGACACTATGAAAAATGTAAGAACAAGTTTACTAAATTGAGAAAGAGTTGGGTATAGGTTGGTAACTCTTTGGCAAAAACACATTTTCTCCAGCATCTTAGAAAATGTTTTGTGTATTGAACTTGATATCAAAATGTGTCCAGGGTGAAACTCAGTCTGAGACTGCAGAACATTCTGATGCCAAGAAGTCCTAACGGTAGATATGGTGAGTTGCTGAACACAGGGTTTGGGTGGTGGTGCTGTCCCCACTGTGGTAACTCCAAGCCCATATTGAAAGTAAAGGAAAAAAAAACTTAATAAAATTTTAATGGGCTGGGGAGACAGTTCTGTCAATTAAAGTGCATGCTGCACAAACATGAGGACTTTTAAAAATTTATTTATTATTATTAGTGTATGAGTGTATTGCTTTCATGTGTGTAAGTGCACTGGTGTCATGCAGTGCCTGTGGAAGTCAGAAGAAGTTGTTATGTAACCCTGGAGCTGGAGCAACATAGACGAACATGGCCTTGTTAGCCGCCATGTGTGTGATGGGAATCAAACCCAGGACCTCTGCAAGAGCAGAGGTCTTAACTGCTTATCCATCTCTCCAGTCCCAAGCATGAGGATCTTAATGTGATCCTCTTGTGACCACATTTTTTTAAAAAAGCAAAGCACAGCAGAATACACCTATAATTCCAGCACTGGGGAGTCAGAGACAGAAAGAGCCATGGGCTTGCTGGATAGTCACCTAGCCAAATCAGTGCATCTTCATGAGAGACCTGTCTCGAAAGAAGTAAGCAAATGAGGAGGGTGCCAGGTGTCAACTTCCACACACATGTGCACACACATACACAAACCCACACAAAAACAATTTGCCATGAGGTCTTGCAGTGTACTTAACTGTTCAAGTGCTTTCCTGACATATATAAAGCCTACATTCAATCCCCAGACACCTCTCCACATACAAAAAACAGACTCCAAAATATGTGAGCCAACTCTCAAAACAGAAATGTCTTAATGCAATCAAGAATGCCATTTTTTTCTTTATTGAGCTCAAATGGTACCAATCACGTATCTCTGAGGACACAGTGGGAAACACTCCCAGTGGAAAATGAATGAGTTGAGGCTATTTCATCCCTTTGGCCTGGTAAACGGCCTCAAGTTATTTGTTGAAAGTTATTAGCATTGGTCAAAGTGAAAGTGGAGTGAAGACGAGAAAGAAGAAAGGAAAAGTAGATGCAGATCAGAGATCACATTCTGTACTTCAGCCTTGGGGAGAACAGAGCCAAGTCTAAGCCAAAAAAGTTGTAAAAATGCCAACATTTGAGAAGCCAGATCCAGCTGTGATTGTCATCCACATTGTCATTGATGATGATTGCTGGCATTTTTTTTTTACCTTTGTGTGAGATGGTCCAGGTGAGAAATGAATGGAGGGATAGATGCACGTTCATGTATCCTGAAAGCTTGGGTTGTGTCATGAACTCAATTTGGGGCATGGGAGTGAAGGCATTAGGGAAACAGGGAAAATGCTATATTTGGTACCCATTTATATTTGGGGGAAAATATTTATTAATTTAAAGATGGTTCTTGTTTCCAAGGAAATAAAAAAATCTCCAGATTCTCTTGTTACTATGTCCCAGGTAACAATGAACCAGGTGCCAGGCTGGAGTGCTATGTCAGAAGGCATTGCCAGGTTCAGAAAATCTTAAAAGGCCACTGTTACTCAGGACATCACCCTGGTAATAAAACTCCCAATGACAAAGTGAGATGTCTTAGTGGAAAAGGACCCTAAGAGTCCAAAGTCCTGAGCTTCTAGTTTTCTTTCTAAATGGTCAATGCCATTGGTATCTCCCTCCTAATTCTTCCTTTTTCCTCAACTCTCCTTCCTTCGCCTTATGCCCTCTGATCATTTCCCGCCCAAGAAAAGTCTTTTAACAGCACAAATCAGTTTAATGGGAAAAGCCTCACTTTTGCAAGATGAAAACCATTCTGGAGCCGAATGTGTAGCAGTGACAACTGTGTGACAGTATCCTTGACTCCACCAAACTGCACACAGTTAAGAAGACAAATTTTATATGAGGCATGGGTCCTGCAAGGCCCCTCCACTGCTCTGAACTTGGTGGAAATAAAATACAAAATTTCCTCATGCCCTAGAAAAGTTTCTCTCTGTGTCTCTGTCTCTCTCTCTCTCCTCTCTCTCTCCTCTCTCTCTGTCTCTCTCCTCTCTCTCCTCTCTCCTCTTTCTCTCCTCTCTCTGTCTCTGTCTCTTCTTTCTCTCCTTTCTCTCTGTCTCTCTCCTCTCTCTTCTCTCTCCTCTCTCTCTTCTCTCTCTGTCTCTGTCTCTCTCCTCTCCTGTCTCTCTCCTGTCTCTCTCCTGTCTCTCTCCTGTCTCTCTCCTCTCTCCTGTCTCTCTCTCTCTCTCTCTCTCTCTCTCTCTCTCTCTCTCCTCTCTCCTCTCTCTCTTCCCCATGCTTCAGATTTGATGGCAATAACCCAGACTCCTCACCATGGTTCAGGTGTCTCTGAACCATATGCTGTCTCTGTATGTCTCGAGCTTCCTTTCAGGTCTTCCCTCTTCATTCACAGGCCTGTTGCCAATGACGGTTTCCCTCTCTGAAGCTCGGCCACCACTCTATAACTGTACTCAAAGGCCTTCACTGCTGTTATTTTTCTCTCCCTGGAACCTCCATTTCCCATGTCTGCATGTTTCTTTACCGTCATTTAGGTCTCAGATTAGAAGAGCTATGATCTGACCCAAGACAGCCCCACATCCGTCCTGTCTCTCTAATGTATCTGTGAACATAAGTGGGGAACTGCCAGTACAGCAAATAAAAGATATCACAGTTCACAGGATTCAAAGCCTGCCTCCAACATACACCAGCTTTGCAAACGTGGAGACATTCTTAACACTGTTGTACTTTGGTCTCATTTGTAAATGAGGGTGATAAGAGAGCCGACCTCAAAAGCTTTTCTAAAGTTTCAAAATTAGAGTCTGTATAAATCACCAAGTGAGCTTTGAACCATAGTAAGCACTCAATACCAAACAATTCTCCTCCTCCTCCTTCTCCTCTTCCTCCTCCTCCTTCTTCCTTCTCTTCCTCTTCCTCCTCCTTCCTCTTCTACCATCTTCTGCTGATTGTTTAGTTATTACTGCAATCACTGTCATTACAGCAACAGCACCACCACCTCCATCATCATCATCATCATCACCATCACCACTACCATCATCATCTGTAGATAGAGACTGAAAACAACATCACCAGATCCCAGGCTCCTGAGTTGACTATCCAGTGGCTTCCATAGCTTCTCTTGCAGACACAAGAGGAGAGATTATGGGCAGCTCAAACTCTCACACAGCTGTAAGGGTATCTGTGCTCAGCTCAGTACTCAGCCCCAGTCTGGGAGGGCATTCAACACTGGCTATGATTCTGCCAGTGGAGAGTAAAGGGGCATTTGGCGTCTAAGCTAAGATAGCATATCTTGCACCTGAAAGGATCCTTCCCTGCCGCCCCCCAAAAAGTCAGATGCCAGATTTTTGCACATGTAATGATAATAGCCTATAATAGGATATATTACATTTTTTAAAGACTAAAAGAGAAATGGGGAGCAATGTTCAAGGCAAATTTGCTCAGTGTTACTCCTGGGTTACATTTTCATATAATACTAAAGAGAGATTACATAATGGGCTAGAGAAACCTTGTTATAAAATGCATATTCTTTAAAAAAGATTGCCAGGGACTCGAACCCGTGACCCACGGCAAGGTGAGGATTGGGGATGAGTAAGCACGCCGTTCGCTAGCCCACGCCGCCCCCATTACCCAGGGACACTCAGACACAACGGGGAGTCTTAGTCAAGCAGGGACTCATTTATTGCAAGTGTTCCAAAGCTTATAAAGGCACTTGGCACTCCCCCCCCCCCAAAGTGTATCTTAAGGATGGTAACTCGCTGATCATGCACTTCCTGGCAGTGCAAAGTATTCTTCAGACTTTCAAAGCAAGCAAGGCTGCACCCCCAGTAACTTCCTTTCGGACCTATGCAAGGTGTTTCCTTTAGGTCCCCACAAAAGATCTTCATTTTAGAATATATTGTTCCTTGCAGAAAGACTCATTGTTTTTGCTACTAACACTGAGATGTTGGTGCATGCATCTCTAGTCTGTATGCATCTGATTATTACTATTCATAATCCGTTGCACTTGGATCTTTTTTAAAGGTTAAAAACTCATTCAATTTTATGTCTGACAGGACTTATACTGAGTTCAATATTGTATAAATGTATTAATTCAACTGTGAACCTAGAAACTTACAGCCACTTGTGAAAGAGATGTACTCTTGCTCTGGAGTGTGTTACTGAATATGTTAAAGCTGTAGTGAAATGCTTCTTCTAATCTTGCAGTTATTAAAAATTTTTTTAAAAATAGTGATTTTTTAAAAAATGCATATTCTGCCTTCATACACATATAGCTTCCAGTCGCAACAGTAATTGGAGGTTGGGAGCATTCTGTGAATTTGGCAAATACAGCAATTAAGTCTTCAGTGACCTGCTAAGGACTTGTTTCTGAAATCCTGCAATTAAGCCTGCAGCCCCTCAAATGCCCAGGCTTCACTGAGTATATACTCTTCACTCGATTTCTGCTGTAGATATGCAACTCTGAAATCACCATCTTCTTCCTTTATTTCCCTTTTAGATATTTTTAGTACAGAAAAGAGAAACGACCAGTAATTCAGAGGACAGAACCTGGTGGAGCACACAGGCCAGAATGGGAGTGTCTGGCATCAGCAATCCAGGGAGAATTTTAGAAGGAACAAGTACTGAGAGAGATTAGAGACTTAGAGGACCACAAGGTTACAAAGCATAAAGAAACTTACAAAAATTCAAAGCACTGCTTCATCCAGAAAAAAGGGAATGAAAAATGCAGTTATTTCGTGACCAAGAAGCTCTAAATGTGGCAATGACAGAGAAAAACCCAGACAGAGGTGAGAGCAGACAGAAAATTAAATACTGGTTTGCAACATAGCATCGTGTTCTTGTTTGGAGGGGAAAGCTATTTTTTTTAAAAAAATAGAAGTCTACTTGACACTATGGTTGGAAAATAGCATGCACTGGCTGCTTCATCCCCTTTGGGTGTACTCAGAGAAAAATTAGACAGTGCTCAGAAAGGAGCAGTGAGCACCAGAGGCTGACAACTAGGAAAACAAGAAGGAGCATGATGCATGTGAAAGTGAGCTGTGATGGATATTTGGGGTACTTGTAGCACGAGCTAGGAAGGTGTTCAAGTGACCCCTAGTCAAATGTAGCTAAGGAATTTGTTACTTGGGTTGAAACCAATGTTTCACATACCCCACCTGGTACAGAAAGGTACCAGCCCAAACAGATGTTATTCCCTTTGCCTGGGATGTTCTTCTCCTTAAAGTTGGTATGACTAGCTCGAAATTTATTCAGGTCTCAATTCGGGTATGACCTACTGAGACAGGACTTGACATCTTTAAATGACCAGACTTTCCTCTACATGTAGGAGTCTCCCTTACTTTATGGATTTCACAGAGCACCGTGAAATCTTTCTTATTGGATGTTTGCTTATTTAATGCCTGTCTCCTGCTATGACCATAAGATCGAAAGTCTTGTCTGTGTACTCACCATGGATTCCTGGTACTAATTAGTCCAATGACTTCTTACACTAAAAAAACAACCTATTAAAATATGCTGAGCACGTGAATGAACACAAAGTACTTACTTAGTTTAGAAAATAATCTAGGTGTTAATTTCACTTTTTTGGTGTGTTGTACTGTTGTATGTGTATATACGGTTATTTCCACTTTATTTCCTTTGAAGAAGCAGAACTGATGCTTAGAAAGGTAGAGAATGGTTTGAAAGTTTCACAGCTGTTACGGGGATCTCCATCCAGGTGTGTCGTTGTGGAGTCTGTTCTCTCAATCACTCTGCTCTTTGGCATCTCTAGTAGTACACCCACTACGAACACATACTGATTGACTAAATGAATGAGCACAGGAGTGATGAATGAACAGTGATTTGAATCCAGAACATCTGCCAGATTGAAACAAGAACCATGGTTTCGATTTTTAAGTTTTCCCTGCTCTGTTTAGGATAATTCCCAAGCTACAGCTTTCAGGGATCAACCAGATGCCAACCACCTACTGAGGGAATCCCCATGCTGACTACCTGTGCAATGCTGAAGAGAGTCTCCAGGCCCTGGGCCGCCAGGAAGGCCTCCCTGCCAGACCGGAGGGTGACGATGTGCCTGAGGCAGAGCAAGAGCTCCCGGCGGATCAGCAAGTAGGTGTTGGCCATGTCGTGTCTGTGCCAGTCCTGATGCAGCCTTAGCAAGCTGGAGACATAGCCTCTGTTCACTGCCCTGCGGCAGTTAGACTCTGAAGACAAAGGGAAAAGGCCATGTCAGTTAGAGCTCCCTGGGGCATACTGCCTGAGACTGTCCCAATGAGTCTCCCAAATGATATTATAAAGTGAATACCTATTTAGTTTACAAACTGTCAGATGTCACCTTAACAAAATGATCAACATCAACATCATCAGTAATGGGACATGAGATTGCAACAGCCCCCTTAGAAATGATGTACCGAGAAGGACTCATCATCACTTCTTTGGTATTCCTGCCCCAAACACACAACTTTAACCACAGCCTTAGGAAAGTCAGCCAACTCACTGGGAGGGACATACAACAAGATGTGTGACCTATACTCTTCATAAATGGCAAAATCATAAAAAGAAAAAAAAAGGACTTGAAATTGGACTAAAGGATATTAAGGAGACCCAAGAATAATACATAATTATAACTTAGATAATGGGCCAGAAAACGGTTTTCCTTTTGCTAGAAAAGGCATCAGTGAGGCGATGATTATAGTTTGAATAAGACCTGCAGATTAGCTAATAGTTTTGTATCAGTGTTTATGTAATATAGCTATTTCCTTCAAACAGAAAGATTTCTTTCCTTTCTGGAGGCGGGCTTACCAGATTCAGGAAGCTCATGAAGCTCACAAGATTCACAAGATTCATAAGACCCCTCCCCACAGTTCTATACTCCTTACTTGCTTTGAGAGAGGAGAGACTTTAGTAGAGCAGCACCTAAAATTACATAGGAAATTGCTGTGATAGTTTTCGTGAGTCATCACTCATGCTGCTGGGGTGGGCTCTTTACTGATGCAGCTGCCTGAGTGAGTCATTTTCCTGTAAGTAACCCTCCACCTACACATCTACAAAGTAACCCCAACGAACTCATTGTTTCACCAGGAAAGACCTGAGTATTATCTTTTCTTTGGTCTGTCATCAATCAGTACCCTACCTGTGATGAAATAGGTGTTCCTTTATGTCTCCGCAGGAATAGTCACTGAGTGCAACCAGCCTCCAAACAGTGACCAACAGGACCATATATAAGTCTAGAAGATGTGATTGAATGGCCTCTGCTATGGGTGGTAAGACATGCAACCAGGTCTGATATCTGAGGTGGAATATCTACAGGGATAAGTCCAATATAGCTACCATTCCTCATCTAGTATGGGAGGGTGTGGCTCCTTGATGTGGTGGCTGTTTTGTGGCCCCTGCTATGGAAGATAAAATATGCAACTGATGCTGAGGGATGAGTGTGCTTGGAGGGAATCACAGGGTGGCTGTCTTCCATCAGATGACATGAGGTAGTGATCTCCTTAGTCTACCATGGGTTTGAGGATGCCCCCATATGGCTGATGGGAAGACATTACAATCCATGAAAGTAGCATGCATGGGAAGGGATCACAGAAAGGTTATGGTGGCAGCTTGTGGCCCCTTCTTTGGGTGCTAAGTCATGTATCTGAAGCTGAACTGTCTGCCTAGAAAGAAGTTATCCATATAAGCGAGGAACTACAACAGTAAAGGGGATGCTGATGCTGACCTCAGCACTAGCAGGAAGAGTGAAAAACAGAATGAGATGGAAGTATTGACTTGCTATTTATTATAGCTGATGGGACATAGGAGAGAGAGAGAGAGTGCAACTTAGATCTGTGCTAAAGAGCTCTTCCTGGGATCCCAAAAGTTGGAATCCATGAGAAGAATCAGTGAGTACAGAGATAGAAGACATCTTTTAGGTCCAACCTGTAATACAGAGAAAGGGAAATTACTAGTTCTACATGCAGATGAGGGTTTAAAAGTAGAAGCCATGATACTCAGAGAAAAATTGAGAAGACTCTTCAACAAGCAATAAAAGAGTTCCTCGCAGTCATGTGAAGCTGAGAGACCTGGTGGTGGACAGAATCACTCTGAGTACTGTCCAAGTGGAGAAACTGAGTAATATAACCGCTCATTCCTCCTTGAAACAAAGGCTGCATAATCTGAGGGGATACAAGGGAAATAGGTGGACTGGTTTCTATAAGCCATTAGGGATACTTAATTATCATTCAATGAATATCATAGATGGGAAGACAAGAGAGGAAAGGTAAGAATTATTGAAAGAATTAGACAAGAGGTGGTATTTGATGCCCAGTTCAGTGGGCCAGGCAAGACTGTGTTCAACCAAGAGTTAAGAAAGAAGTCAAATCAGCAGGGATCTTAGGACTGGTATGGGACTTCAGCTGCTCTGCTGAGTCCTACAGTGGGACAAAATCTTCCCAAGATAAGAAAAGCTCAGACAGACTTGCAGGCTTCAGACTGGCATTTCGGTCATGTTTATGAGATATATGCTGTATACATTTCCCCCATTTCCAGAAAATATACTGAGAATGGGGATTGCTCCCCAAGTCTGGGTCCTTTTAGCAATCAAGTGTAGCTAATACAAAGGCAACAGGTGCTGGCCTGGAGCCTGCCAGACCCAGGGAGCCAGCTCTCAAATTGCCTTCTAAATGTCACCCAGTTCTAAATGTCCATAGATTACTGCTGTTGTCAAGCTTCAGTTGTGGAGGGAAATGTTTTTAAAAATATTTATTTTTATGTGTATGTGTGTATTGCCTGCATGTACATAAGTGCATCTGTGTCATATAATACCTGCGGAGATCAGAAGACACTGTCAGATCCCCCAGAACTAGAGTTATGGACAGTTGTTAGCTGCTATGTGGGTGCTGAGATTTGAACCCAGGTCTCCTGTAAGAACAGCCAATGTTCTTAACCACTGAGCCATCTCTCCAGCCCTGAAGGAGGGAAACTTTTGCAGCAGGCAGTGGTTACTGTGGAGATTCATAACCTGTAACTGCTGAGAATCAGTGACTGTTACTGAGGCACAGTATCCCAACACTCAGACAGAAATGGGTGAAGATAATCAGACATCTATACCAACCCCTCCAAAGCTCAGAGAACACCTCTTTCCAAGGCTCAGGAAGCTCACAAAACTTACGAGACTCACAAGACCTTCCCCCTCCACAAAGTTATAAAATATTAAGTAATTTATTTGGAGAGGACACTGTTCAGCAGAACAGCTGCCTGCAAGCTGTGTAGGGAGTCCCAGTAATGCAGCATTTGTGATTCATCACTCATTCAGGAATGGCATTTTTTGGTGACACAGTTGTCTGAGTTACGCATGTCTTTATAGGTAACCTGCCACTCATGTTCCTGTAAGGAATCCCCAAAAAACCTTCATTGGTTCACTAACAAACTTGAGAGGACTCAATTCTTTTTGTCTGTCAAGCCCTATATGAGATGAATAGACATGTGTTCTCAACTCCCCAGGAAAAGTTACACAACAGATTATTTTCAGATTTTGCTAAACTAATGTTATATAAGAAAATATCCTAGTTTTTTAGGAAATTCACAATTGGAGACCTGACATGTCAATAAGTTATTCTCGGAAAAACGGAAATGGATAAAAGGGAATATGCGGGTGGGGGGTGGAGAAGAAGGGACAGAGAGAAGAAAACAGGAAAGGAAGATTCCATCAGATTCCCATTCTTCTTCCCTGAATCTCTACAAGAAGAAAAAGACCAAGTGAGATATATCTGAAGGGCTGGTACATGTAGGAGATGGTACAGGTATTTTTCCTAGAGAAAAGAAGCCAGTTAATAGATAAGCAAGGCACAACAGATTTAATACAGTTGCTGCCACAGTATCCACTTTTAGTTCTGCCTTTAAGTTTGAAACCCCATCATACCTCACCACCCCTGCCTTAGTGACCCTTGGACCCCAAACAAGCACATCACCCAGCTGCCAGCTAAAATGAATTTTAATGGGCAGTGTCAGATCCATGGAAATAAGTTCCCTTCCCTACATGGTCCTTTAAAGGGACCAATCAAGAACCTCTGTGGGAAAGCCTTTAAATGGACCACGGCCCTTAGCAAAGATGTGGTCCCTCGTATCCTCTTTTCTCATCACTCATTGAGCTTCCTGCTGCTTCCAGACTTCAGTTTGGCACCTATGGGGTCATGCTGCATCCACCATGTCACCTTACTGACACACCAAACCAAACCTCACCCTTGGTCAGCACTCTCCTAAGAATGACTGTCTTAGTTTATGGTTCCTCTAGACAAATGAATTATAAGACCAAATCAAAAAGAAATGAAAACAGAACAGCTGAGCTCAGAACCGCTAAAGAATTCCTCACACGAAAACTATTCAATACTAAGATGGGCTGTGGGAGGAGAGTAGACTGTGCTGATAATTTGCAGACCAGGGCTGCAGGTCTACACAGTAGGGCTAACCTGTGGTGCCTCATTACATCTGATGCAAGTTTAGCAGACCTCTCAGGATTCCCATTTTCTTTTCTACACCGGTTTCTCTGTATCTGCTCTATTTTCCTGGTGGATATCTCCAGGGAGAATCCAGCATATGGAACCAATTACCATGATAAGGTGTAAATTTCCTTTGAAGAAACACAAGGTCAAGAACAATCCAAGATACCTTTTTCAACAGTTAATCTATGCTATTCTTTAGATTTACTTCCCCAGGCTACACAGTGGGTGGATGAGTATAGATACATCAAACCCATGCCAGAGGTCCTACAAACCAAATGAGGTATACTGTAGGGCTCTAGACAGCTGCTTCTCAGTCACAGATGTTCAAATCCTACAGCTCTTCTCTCAGAGCTGCATGGTTCCACTGTGCACACCATTCACTCTGGTTTATAAGACAAGATATGCTTCTGGCCAAGAGTATGTGAGGGAGAGCCCCAGAGCTGTAATCAGAGGAGCAGAATTACAGCTTAGAGTTATATTTTTCCACAAGACCATGTAAGTGCATGTGAGTGCAAAAAACAACATGGAAATTCAACGCTGTATTCCAGAGAGGTTTCTCATAATATTAATGGAACTTTGATTTTGCCTCTATATCACAGTTTTAAATTGCAGGGCTTTGCTCAATTCCCCTGAGATTTTTTTTGTTTGACCCATATGAGGAGTTGATTTTAGTTTGTTTTCTTCTTTTGCAACATTTCATACAGCATGACCCTGAACTGAGAATGATGAGACTTATGCCTGGTGATATGTTTGCAAAAGGTTTAAAGTTCCTTCATTGCTTCCTTTAATGAATCATTCTTTTGTATCAAAACAATTTCTCTCCTTGACTGGTCCTGGACTCACAGTAGTAGAGTCCTTTACTGCCTGAATGAAGTTCCAACCTGTCTAATATCTGATGTTTAAAAGAAAATTGAGGATTAACTAGGAGGTATTAAAGGAAAGTACAGCCTGCTGAAAAAGCGTCAGAGTGGAAAATATGGGAAACAGGAGCCCTGTGGGCAGTATAATGCTGATGACTTGTCACTATCTATTTCAAGGCTATGAGACTGATAATGCATCATCCTAATGACCTTCATCCATTATTCGTTTTTGGTAAGAAGAGGTGGGTAATGGAGAAAAAAGAAATCTTTAATTGTCTGAGAGAAAAAAAATCCCTTATCAAATCTCAATGATTCCATTCATGATTTTGCTGTTAAGCCCCAGGAAGCTGCCAAATTTACTAACATCCAAGGGATCTAAACCCCCTTCTTCCCTGACTCTACATCAGTCAATCTCTCTCTGAGAATGGTTTGGGAAGTTTTGCACAAGTCAATACATATATAACACCTGACAAGTAGAGATTCTTCAAACTTCAGAAGCGCAAAAGTGGGGAACAGCTAGGATCAGCAACTCTGAAGAGTTCTGGGAGGTTTGAGAGGAAAACACTGCTTCTCAGAGCAGTGAAGACATTGAGGAGAGAATGCGAGTTTTTAGATACTACTCTGGGTGATCTCAGAGTTTGGGTGCTCCAAGCTCCTCCACCTCTTCCAAGTTCCAAGCTTCCAGTCCTCCTGTAGTCTGGTTGTATAACTGCCTTCTTCCTAAATTGGGAAAGATTCCTACTGTGTACACACACACACACACACACACACACACACACACACACACACACACACACACACACATTTATTTCCGAGATAGATGGGCCTCACTAAAACTGACTGAAAGATGGGTGTAGAATGCATAGATGGACAGCAGTTCTGAAGCCTCTTTCTGCTTTCTGAGTGTCTCTTGTTCTGTTGACCACTCTAAGCAGTAGCTTAGGGTCTCTGGCCCATTTTCCCTTGTCAAATTCCTAGGCAGTAGGAAATTTCCTCCCAGTTTACCTGATTACATTCTACTTGTCTTCCCAAGTTGCGTTCCCTCAAGGCCTTACTTTCAGCTACTTCTCAGTCTGAATGCATTCTATCTGATGGAGAAATCTTAGGTCTCACATATTTTTCATATGGTCACCACTCCCTGGCGGCTTTCCTAGAAGGATATGTCTGACAATGTCTCACCCCTCCACTGACCTCTCTTGTATGATTAAATCCCAATCACAAGGCACACCAGGACCATACAGCATGGCTGAACTGTCCTCTCTGACCCTCCTCATAATGGGGCAACCCACCCTGCACCTGCACAATATGATGCAACCTCAGCCACAAACCCCTCCTTCCACAAAGGGAGAAAAATATAAAAACCTTGAGTCGTGAAGGAGGGCGTGTTCTCCTCTGGATCCTGGGCTGCGAGGAGGCACCCATCTCCTCTGGTCCCAGGCAGGCAAAGTTTTCCCTCTCAGAATTATTCTCTGATCAATCTGCTTGGCTTTATTGCAGTCAGTTTTCCTTCATCTCCTTCCCACTTTCTATTTTGTTACATTATTGATATCCTTATTTTTTAACGAGCTGTTTGTTTTTTAATATTTTTTTATTATTTTTATTTTATGTGTATGAGTATATTCCGTACACGTATGTAAGTGAACCCATGCTGTGCAATGCCTGTGGAAGCCAGAAGAAGGCACCAACCCCCCTGGAACTAGAGTTGTGGACAGTTATTAGCCACCATATGGGTGCTGGGATCAAACCCAGGTCTACTGCAAGAGAAGCCGGTGCTCTTAAACACTGAGCCATCTCTCCAGTCCGATATCCTTATTTTTACTGAAATATTTCTAATTGAAGCTCAAATGTTTTCCTTTAGTGGAGATACCCAATGTTGTAGAATTTTTGCATTCAAATGAAAAGGCAAAACTAAATAAACTAGAAAGGACTCTGCCAAGGTATCAATGATACTTAGGTGAGGGGAGGAACACTGATACTTGTGTTTGCTTATTCAGTCTTTTCTAGCACTGTTTTTTTATATTTTTATTTTATATGTATGGGTGCATTGCCTGCATGTATGTAAGTATACCCACATCGTGCAGTGCCTGCAGAGGTCAGAACAGGGTGTTGGATCCCCTGAAACTGGAGTTACAGATAGATGTTATCTGTCATGTGGGTGCTGGGAATAGAACATGGGTCCTCTGAAAGAGCATCCAGTGCTCTTAACTGCTGAGCCATCTCTCCATCCCTTTTCTAATATTTTTATTCTCCACATATTCTACAAGACAAATAAATAATTAGGAGAGCGAGTGGAAGACATAACCCTTTAATTGGAGCTACAAACTAGTGACCATTGACTTTCGGTGTACTCTGTGTCAATCTCAGGGCAAGCAGGCATGTAGGTTGTTATGGCAACCACCTCACCTTTTGTCTTACCCCATCTCCTTCAAAAGTGAATTACCTCCCTAGCGCCTGAAGGCATTGGTGAGCAAGACCATCTTTATAAAGATATTTGTCTTCTAAACTGGAAAGCTTGGAAAGGTTTAATGTTCAAAGGACTGACTTTCTCCTAGGGAATTTAGAGTCCATAGCAACTGGTAGTAAGAAATGCCTGGAGTCCCCAGTTAGTATATCTGCAAGCATCCCACTACTCTGTCCTCTTATTCAGCAAAACTAAAGTCATTACTGTTCTTGATTTTCCATAACCTGAAACTGCATCATTCCTTATGAGGTAAAATGAGGTCTTTCAGCAGAAGAAATGGACTCTGCAGCACAGGACCTCATTAGATGCTAAAAGCTACATTCCAGGAGTGAGGCACACAAGTTATCATAGGCCTCTGTATTTATTGTGCCATCCACAGGTACTCTTCCCTGCTTTGCTTGTCCTGATCCCTATGCAGAACCCTCAGCTTTCTGTCATCTGTCTACCTGGAGTCCTGAACAAGCTCGGGGCTCCAGCACATTCTACCTGTATAGCACTGAGTGTGTTATTTCATAGCCCTATCATTCAGCCTTTCATTTGAAAAGCAAAACAAATAATGGCTGGCTTCATGATTCTTAATTTGAGAACATTTAATGAAATAATACCCATAAAGTAGGTAGTTTAATGCCAGGCACACAATGATAATCACCATCATCATCATGATCAGCACTATTTATCATTCTAACATTCCCTCCATTGTTATGCACAACAAAATGTCAAATGCTCAGTATATGAATATATTCCTTTTGAAAAGCACATCCAAGAACAGGAGCCCCAGGGTCCCATAGCTGTTGATCTGAATATTGGTTCTCCCATTTACTAGCTATGTAACGTGATTACATTATTTAGTATGGTGGTTTGAATATGTCTCCTCCCCACCTCCCCCACAAGATAGGCACTGCTAATGTGATAGTACTAAGAAGTAAGGCAACTAATCGGTAATTGGGTCCTTAGTGGGACTGAAGGTTGTATCAAACAGGCATTCTGCAAGCTTGCTCTTCTGCCTTCTTCCTTGTGAAGACTTGGCAAGAAGTCTAGGATTATAAGAGACAGGATTACTATTCTTTGTAACTTACCAAGTATCAGGTATTCTGATATAGCCACAGAAAATGAATTAGGACACTTAGCTATTATGACCTATATTTCCATGATAGTAAATAGTAAACCAAAATAAAAAGATGAAGATAACTAAGGCATTTGCCTGGAGTCCATTGTAAGAACCAACTGCACAGCACAGCACCTGACATAAACTATCTGGTCACTATTCCTTTCTCACAAATCCAAACTTTGCATACTTTTCACCACTAAGAATAACCCAGTGAGGGGCTGGAGAGAGGGCTCAGCAGTTAAGAACACTGGTTGTTCTTGCAGGAGACCTGGGTTCGAATCCCAGCACCCACATGGCAGCTAACAACTGTCTGTAATGCCAGTTCCAGGGGATCCAACAGCCTCTTCTGTCCTCTGCAGGCATCGCATGACATGGGTGCACTTACTTACATGCAGGCAATACACACATATACATAAAAATAATAAATAAAATATTTTTTAAAAATGCTTTAAAAAAAGAATAACTTAATGGAAAGTTTTTAAATAAGTAAATTTTGTAATCATGACTTTTTAATCCTTATAGAATATAGTTATTTCTAACTTCTCAAATCACTGCCAGTCATCTATTGCTATCTATCTGTCCTGAATCATTCTCTATTGATACACTAGACCACCTTGAGAAGCACACAGTGAGAAGCACACTCTATTTCATCCCATGTCCCCTTACAGGTCATGTTTACATTGTCGACTTTTATAGTTCCTCTCTGGAAAATATGCCTGCATTTTATCACATTACTATAAAGTCTTTATAAAAACTGGTTAATCCGCTAAGGTCAACCTGACTGATAACTCCTAGGTGTTTAACCTTAACTAACATGTTAGTCAGAATTTCTGTCACAGTGAAAATTCTGTCGCAGCTGAAAGACAACTTGTAATTAGGAAAGATTATTTGGGCTCATGATTTTGGTGAGATTTGTGTCCCTTGTTGGCTTGTTCCATTGCTATGAGCCTCAGACAGGGAGATATGCTGAAGCAAACCACCTCAACTCATCATTAGTAGTAAGCAGGGAAAAGGGGGAGGGGGACTAGAACAAAATACAATTGCAAGGAAATAGTTCAAGTGACCTTCTTCCTCCAGCTAGGTCCCAGCCCCTTGAGTTTTCAGAACCTCCTAAAACAGCACACCACCTGGGAACCAGACTACAGCACACAAGCCTGTGGAGATATTTCCAAGTGAAACTATAACATCTTACCCATGACCCTCAAAGGCCTATGCCTATCTCATAATATAAAATGTATTTAGTCCATCAACAAGAGTCACCAAAGTCTCAGGAGCTCCAATATTGCTCAATATTCAAGTTCGAACTCTCCTGAGATTCAAGGTAATCTCTTAGATGTGAATCCTTACAAAATCAAAAGCAAGTTACACATTCTCAGTATACAATGGTACAGTGTTAGAATTCCCATTCCAAAAAGTAGAAGCGGGGCATAGAAAGTAGGAGTGGTTCCAAAACAAAATGGTCTAACATAGGCTAAACATCATGGGGAGCATATGTAGAACAAATCTACACAGCAAGCAGAGAAACAGTGGACAGGGAAAGGTAAACTATACCTAGCAAAGACCTGCCCCTAGTAACTTCTACAAGCTAGGCCTTACCTCATAAAGTTTTCCAAACCTTCCAATATAGCACCATCAACTTGGGACCTAGGCTTCAACACTAGATTCTGTGGGAATATTAGATGTCTAAGTGGTAATAATCACTTGGTTTTAATAAGATACATATGTACAAGAGGGTTTGAGGCCTTCAACTCTTCTAGGGAGAAAGGTCATCTTCAGCTGTACTGCTTACTGTAACACACTATCTTGGGAAATTCTTACCTGGAAAGATAAATAGTTTTTAATTTTTAAAATTAATTTTAATTATTTGTATTTTTATGTGTATGAGTGTTTTACCTGCATGTGTGTAAATGAACCCATGTCATGCAATGCCTGTGGATACCAGAAGAAGGTGTCAGATCCTCTGGAACTGGAGTTACAGGCAGTTGTTAGCTGCCATGTAGGTGCTGGGAACCAAACTGGAGTCCACTGCAAGAGTAGTCAGTGCTCTTAACCACTGAGCCATCTCTCTAGCCACAAGATTAAATAGCTTTATCTTTTGTTTAGTTGCTTCCCCCAAACCTATTTGTCTGACCATATGTAAGCTCTTCCTTTGCAAGGTAGACAACCCCTTCTTAGCACAGAAGATGAATTAGCAAGACTTATCAAATTCCAGTGAATCCTCCAAAATCTTCTTACAAACCCTCTCCTCACTGTTTACCAACCAGGAGCAATCCCACCACCAAATTTGCTCAATCTCAACCAAGATGTCACACTGAGGGCTGGAGGGATGGCTCGGAAATCAAGAGCACCAGCTGCTCTTGCAGAGGACCCAGGCTCAATTTCCAGCATCCATATGGTGGCTAACAACAGCCCATAACTCCAGTCCCAAGGGAATCCATCAGTCTTCTGACCTCTGTGACCATTGCATGTCATAGGTGCACTTCCACACATACAAGTAATACATTCATACACTTAAAGTAAAAATGATAAATAAGCATAAAAAAGATTCCACACTGAAATATACACTTTGATTGACCCACAGCACTTAAGTCCTATTATATTCCACCCGCAGCCTCCCATTCTGAGACATTACAAGGCTCAAGATAAGGATGCCCTACTTATAATATGCAATGCATGCACCTTTGCAATAGATTGTTTTGGTGATCTTCTCAGGGATCCAATTTAGAAGATATTTCTGGACAAAATAGCCTTTCCTAAGGCTTCAAAATCATATTAGGAGACAAGGAGCTGCCTGCTTCACCACCGTAATAATGCCAGTCACAGCGAGGAGTACTTATTTATGGAATGTCTCCCATGTGCTCATCATTAGCTAATAATTTCACATGGATCATCTCATTTGTTTCATGGAAGTGCTTCAAGATATGCATTATGCTTCTTTTACAAATGAAGATGCAGAGACTGAGAGATGTTGAAAGACTTATTGAGGTCCACCAAGCTTATAAATGCTATCTTTAAGATTCAAATGGAATCTCCCACCTGACTGGAGAGCTGTCCTCCTGCATGATCCCCCAAATCCTTGATGCCAGTTAGCATAGTTTATACTTTTTGCATCCAGTACAAACACTTAACTACTACTACTGCAACCAGCTTCTTGGGAAAGGTTTCTGGAAGTCTCCTGGAGATAAAGCATAAAGGGATCAGAGGAAATGGGTTTCATTCTGTCCCCCTCCTCCATTTGTCCTGCTTCCTTCTAGACCCCTAAATTTTACTAAGAAGTGAACTCAAGAACGGTTAAAGTCCCAAATAAATAGCCTACAATTATTCAGGTCACATGAGATGATGTTTGGAAACCATCCTAATACCCAGACAGAGACAAGGTAAGGCCAGTCCAGAATTTAGGTCCAAAATGTAAGTAACTCCAGTGCCTTTGAGAAGGAGAGGTCCAAGGCGGTCCCAAATTCCTCCTCCCTAGCAGTGCAACAGAGGCTGAGCTCCTGCATGAAGGAAAAGCAGTGAGACTCATATAAAAGCATAACTAATCTTAATGCCATCAGTAATGGAAATTACACTCGATTATCATCAGGCCAAATAAGAATAATGATGTTGAATTCATTTACAGGTACTTCTTTTTTGTAAAGTAGACACAATTCAGTAAACTTGACTGTAAAGTAAATGTTGGTTTCAAGCAAATCTTGTTTTCCCATAATGCTTTTCCTTAGTTCCAGGAATAGTGGCTGAGACAAGTAAGAGACCGTACTTCACAGCATGGTTTTTAAATCTAGATGTTTCTCTTTTAAGACATCAACTCCATTCAGTAACCTCCCATAGACATACTTCCAAACTGGAGTAAATTCTACTCTTTCAGGAAAGCTCAGAATGTGCATTTTCCTCTTCCTTCACAAGAGGAGCACATGGCATTCCTCTTGCCCTCTGTGTGCATGCTAACTAGTGAACAGCATGAGGCAACCATGCTTCACTTCATAAGAGCAAGGCCACGAGCTCAAACTCCACCATTTTGGAACAAAGTTGGAATGAAGTCCAACATTCTTCATCCTACAGAGTAAGCAAACCAATACTTTCATACCATAATTTATCGATTTTTCTTCGTTTTCTGCAGTACTGAGTCTTGAACCTAGGGCCTTACACAAGCTCTACCGCTGAGGTAAATCCTCAATCTTTCCTTTTTCTGTTGCCTTTCCTTTTGTATCAGGGTCTTACTGCACAGACTCTTCCTGCCACGGCCTTCTGAGTAGATGGGATAGCATGCCTCCCATAGGCCAGAATGCAGATGAGTAATAAGGATTGCAAGAAAGCAAACTACATGATGTTGCAGCCCTTGCATGTGACTCACCGTACCATGTACCATGCTCCAGAGTGTGCAAAGAGGAAGAGCAAAGATCAAACACTTAGCCTACCGCCTTTGACCTTGTCCTCAAACACCATGTCAGTATGAAACCCAAGCACCTTGAGCCTCGTGTATGCTCCTCTTGACTCAGCGCCTATCACTCTTTATGTGTCCATCCTCTCTCCCACCACCTGGATATACCAGCAATGACCTCTGTGATCCCTTTGTCTTCATCGTCTCCTGCATTTTACTAAAACACAGTGTAGAGGCTTCTCCTGCCCTTTTCCTGCAGCAATGGCTTTAGGAAGTGTATAAGACCTAAGGCTGCTAGTAGAGGTTTGGGATTTTCTATCCTGGGAGTTGGGGCCGGGGCGGGGGTACAACCTACTCTGTGTCCCAGGAATTAGGGAAAAGAGCTAAGGAAAAGGATGAGTTGCATCTCTAGCCTTCATTGTCATCCATGTACATACAACATCTCTGAAAGATTTCATTCAAAATCATTTATTTCTTTTAAGAAAATAGGTTTGAAACCTTCTGGAATTAATTGAATAGATAGATTTTAGTCCCAATATGCCTAGTGTGTATTACACGGTCATGGGGAGTCAGTTAACTTCTTTGAACCTCACTGTGCTCTATATAGAACATGACTTTCTCAACCACCCAGTATGGGCATTTGGGGCTGGATATCTCTTGGGGGTGGGGCATCAATCCCAGACATTGTAGGATGTTTATTAGCAAACTGGCCTCTCCTCAGTAGATGCCAGGAACAACCCTGCCATAGATGTGACAGCCAAAATGTTCCCAGGCCTCAACAAATGTTCCTTTGGGGGGCAAAATCAATCATGTTGAAAACCACTTCTATAAAACTGAAATATTTACCTGTCTTACAGGACTGTTGTAGACATTAAATGAGACAATATATGAAAAGGTATTTGTAACCTGCTATTTTTGGAAATCTGTAAGAAACGCCTGATATACATCTTGACATAAATAAATAATTGTATAGTCAATCCTGATTGTGATGAGGAAGCAACCCTGTGTCTTCAGAGTCATGGGATGTTTATATTTTTGTCTATTTCATTAAATCTTTGTGATACTCTATCTTTGTCAACCTATGGCCAGCCATCAATTATGCCAGATTAATACAAATTCTAAAATCTAAAAGGTTTACAACTCCACAGCCCTGGATGTTAACCCTTGAGTGCCTAGAATGAAAACAAAATAAATGCATACAGATGGACTGAATGGGGCCAGATCTGCATTGCATTCATGTATTTATTTATTCCTTTGCTTATTCAACTAACTTGCTCTGAGTGTCTGCTATATAAAATGCATTAGAGTTAATAGCTTAGGAAATAAGGATTAATGGAATACAGTCCCCAAGGCTGAGGCTCACTCAGTCTAAAGCAAGGGTCAGCACACTGCCCACAGCCTACTTTTATAAAGGTTTATGGGAACACAGCCATAGCCATTCCTTTGTGTGTTGTGTACAGCTGCTTCTGTCCTCTCAGGGCAGAGATGAAGAGCCATAATAGAAATTGTGTGGTCCACAGACTCAAGTATTTCCCATTGGCCCCTTCACAGAATGACCTTCTAGACAGAAGACAGACACTGAAAACAGATGTCACTCAATGCATAGGGGCAGGGGAGCTCTTGGGAGACTAATTTAAATTTTAGTAAGATCTATGCCTATGTAACATCAGTTCCTGAAACTTTCTGAGTAGCAATAAAAATAAATTAAAGTTGATGTTTATAGAAGTTTATTAAGATCTGGCACTACACTCCCACTCCCAGTACATCACCTGTTTAGATGTTATTCATTATTTCTAAAGGGAACATATTTCCCCTGCTTTACAGATGAGACAAGGAATGTCTCCATGGTGACTATAACTTGATCCTGTAGTCTGGTGAGTGTGAGATTCATAACTGCTAACAAACATGGCTCTCCACCATGCCTTGCCCTAATAGAGAGAAACAGAGTTGAGTGTGTTTCAAATACATGCCATCTTCATCCATGACTTGGAATCTCCTTGGATACTTTTGCACTGTTTACAAAAGAGCACTACGGCCCAAACTTGCAAGCAGTTGTTAGCATACAGGGAAAACCCTGGAGATAGAGCTAGTCTTAACAGGAGCATCTGTAAAAGACAGCATCCTGCCTGGGTACAAGAACTAGTTACAAGTGCATGACAATAACTTTGTAGACAACAGTTTTGTTTCAGGTAGGAAAATCTCATCACCGCTGTCCACACAGTGCTGTTAGACCCAGAGAGGGAACTGCTGAAGAGTTTCACCACCTCTGGAAAGGTTCCCTCTCCCACCTTCTTGCCCTCATTTGAATTAGGTTTAGTTCAGTTACTTAATTGGACCCATTTGTCCTGCGACCACCAAAATTACTTGACCAGGGCTTGAGTATGAATCCACTTGGGGCAGGGGAGGGTTTCCTCTGGGTCAAATTTCACTAGCCCTTTCTAATGGCCACTACTTAGTGAAGTGTAGCACATTTTTTCCAAACTCCCACAGAAAGTGTATTCCATCTTTACATTGAAATTCCAAAGAACAGGTCAAGCTCCAAAGAATCCTATGCAAACATTTCAGAAGTTTTCAAAGCTGATTTCTCCAGGCCCTTAGATGTTTCTCAGTATCTACCAAGAGTCGGGAATCAAGGGAAAAACCAAGTTATCATTCACTGGTGCTTCCACCTCTGTTCCCATTGCATCTGCTGCATATGTATACTGCTTCTATAAGGACTTTTATGATAATAAAAGATTCTGATGCTAAAGAATCCTCAGAGTCCTCCTCTAGTATAACTCTCCATTTATGGAAAACCAAACTGCACTCAAGTGCAATGACTAATGATGGGTTTAAGGTTGAATAGCCAATCTATGGTTGAACCCAGATTCTGAGTTCCTGATTCCACCATAGAGCAGGCTGAAATATGAAGATTGGGTGCTTTGGAAACAACCACAGTTGAGTTCAAACTTTCGCTTTCTCATACTATTTGTGGGATCTCAGCAAGTCATTTTCCTTCCCTAAACTACATTTTGTAGATATGTAAAATAGGGATAATAATATGATTATTATAAAAATGAGGACTACAAAAATTCAGTGAAATTGTGAGCAAAGCGTCCAGCACGTGCTGGCGTGCCACCGTTTATAATTACCACTCTTCTCAGCATGTACTCTGGTAAACAGTAATTCTCTTCCTGCTCCTCTCCCTCCTCTCCACCTTACTGAGGGTTTGCAGTAGCAGTCCGTGAAAATTTTTATCAAATGAGAAGAGAAATACCCGCAGCAGGTGCAGAACCAGAGGAGCGTTGCCCTTCCAGATCAAGCGAAGACAGGTTATCACAAGGCTAGAGGGAGACTGGAGACCGACCCCTACCACCAGACTTGCTGCTGTTTAAGCAGCAGGCAAAATGCTACTCGGACGACCTCCGTAAATCCCGCTCCATCATGCTAACATCACTATGAAGGCAACCTTCCATCCGCTATGCTAGCCCCAGGCTCCTCCCTGCCTCCTCCCTCCTCCCTTAAATAATGGCTGAGCAAATGCCTCTGAGACCGTCTTCAGCTAATTTCCTTCAAGACATGCAAGCTGCTAACGCTGGGAAGCACAGATAGTGTGCTCTAGCAAATATGGCCAAAATTAGATTAAAATAACCTCCCGATAAACAAATTACTCATCGAAAATAAATATTGGACTAGCAACCGCCAAGAAAACTGAAAGAACAGCACCACCACATGGCAGGAAGAGGAACTACATTAGCTGCTGTCTGCAACTCAGCCCCACTAGGGGCAGGAACGGATGAGGGGGAGGGGAAAGGGAAAGAGGATAGTTGCATCCTTTCGGCTTGAACTTTCTTAAATCGCTTATGTACTTATGCAAAATACATAAATATTTGGCAGAGAAGCCTGGACTTTGAGCCAAGAAAATAAAGAGAAATGTGCCAAACTGAATGTGGCGTGACATAATAGGAGTCTGTAATCCTTCCAGTTCCTGCTCCCTCCTGGATCTCAGGCCCTCATTCATCAGCCTTGCCTGATACACAGACTCACAGCAGAGACAGGCTGGTGTTCCACATCTCTCCCTGAGTTCCAGTCAAATGTTTTGTGGATTAGACCCGGTAATGTTGATTTGTAACCTAAGTGATACATGGTCTTCCAAAATAATCTTCCTGATTCTTAGAAAGTATTTACTTAGCTTCCCTTCAACATTTGGTTGTGCCTTCTTTGTGCTACGTAAACCTAACTTTATGAACCTCTTCCTGGTAAGGCACATGGCTTAGCTCCCTAGGATGGGGAGACTGGCAGGTAAAACCTGAAGCTGGTGAATTCGTAAGCCTTTCAAACTTCAGTTGTCCCACCTGTAAAATGGGGATTATAAAATCTCTTTGACAAGTTAAATGTATATACAGTGTCTGGCAGGCTAAGAACTTAATAAATGGTAGATATTTGTGTCCTTTTAAACCAACAGTTTGCTGAATGCTGTGCTCATACAATGTCAATTACTGCAGCCCACCCCAGTGTGGCAAATGTAAAAATAAATAAATAAATCTGTCAATATTATTTGAAGGAAATATACTGTGTGCTTCTCTAAAAGTTACAGAGGGAGGCACATAAACACACCACAGTTTGAGTGTTTGGCAGTTGGGCTGGCCTTGGCAGTTGGGCTGGCCTTGTCACTAAGGCTGACCTTGTCACTAAGGCAGAATGGCAACAAGCTCCTGGAAACTGGAATCATTCCTTATCCAACATTAATGTATTAGCATATCCTCTGGCACAGCCACGTATGAGGATACAGTAAGGATCCCAGCCCTTGTGGCGCTGCTCCCAGAAAGAAAACATGCATGTATCCCATGTGTCCACCTAGCCTATGACCTTCCCTCATGGCTTCAAAGGGCTTTGGCCTGCTTTGACAAGCTTGGTGCTCCAAGGTTTGCCCATACACTGTGCTTCCTCTGTTCATTCCCCAGTGAAATAAAGTTGGACTGACAGAGCTGCACTGGATCTTGAGGTTTCCTAGCATTTCTTAGCATTTATTCAGACATTTATCTTTTCTTCTTTGTGTGTGTGTGTATGTATGTGTATGTGTGTGTGTGTACATGGAGGTTAGAGGTTAACTTCAAGTTGTTGTTACTTGGTCAACTTGTTTTTTGAAAGTCTCTTACTGAACCCCAGAGCTCACCAAGAAGGCTAGCCTAGCTAGCTGGTGAGCCCCAGGGATCTGCCTGTCTCTACCTATTGGAATTACAAGCATGTTCGTGACCATATATGGCTTTTTTTGTGAGGGTTCTGGGGATTGAACTCAGGTCCTCATGATTACACAGAAAACACTTTACTGACTTAGTTAACTTTCCATCCCAATTCTTATATTTTTCCATCTCAATATTTTTTGTTTGTTTTGTTTTCTGAGGTTTTTGTTTGTTTTTTGTTTGTTTGACAGGATCTCCCTAGTCCCAACCCACCCAGAACTCGCTATGTAGACCAGGCTGGCCTTGATCTCACAGAGATCTGCCTGCCTCTGCCTCCCAAAAGCTGGGATCAAAGAAGTGTGCCACCACACCTGGCATTCCACACCAATATTTTTAAACTAAGATATAATATTATCTATATTCATTGTACACAGTTTTGAAATATATCTACTACATGGGATGGCTATGTTAAGTGAATTAACTGACCCAGAACTCATCATGTAGCCAGGCAGGACTTGAACTCATGATCCTCCTGCCTCAGCCCCCTGAGTGTTGAGATAATAGGCATGAACCACCATGTCTAGTCAGATATGTGCCTTTGTTGAGTAGAGAGCTCAGCCATACTAATCCAGTTTACATGGATTCGCCCCAAGGTGGTTAGGAGACACAGTCAGAGGCATATATGGCTCCAGAGAACCCTGAAAACTATTGACTTACTTGACCTTCTCATTCTCACAAGGGGAAACTGAGGACCAGAAAGAGGAAGTGATCCATGCAAAGTTCTGAGAGTCAGCTCGCGTAGGTTCTTCTTAGATCTCAGCACAACTGCTTTGGTCAGGAGGTTTCTCTGAGCACCATTCACCGTCCTCCCACGTCTGTCCAGCACTGGATTGTCTGTTAAGCCTTTACATGTGTACTTCAAAGAACTAACCACAGTGAAACCAATCATCCTGTGTTTTTGCAAGGAGGGAAGGCCATAGGGCTATATGGCAACATGGGATAGACACACAAGTCCAATGAAAGCTTGCATTGATCCTTTGACACTTGGTATGGCCATCAGGCCAAAGAAATCATAATGTCAACCATCCTCAAACACATATGACCATTCTGAGGACATGTCAGAACTCCCAGCATCTTTGGTGCCTCTTGAAATTGGTCCATATTTAACATTTTGCTGTAGAGAAATCAGCTGCCATTATGTCCTCTAGGATCTGCATTGCTGATCACCAGGCTAAGCAGTCATTCAGGGCATAAAGCTGTCTGGTCATGACCAGGACCCTCTGTATTCAGAAGGCCTGCCCTCCTCCCTTCCTGTTCTCTGTAACAACCTGCTGCAGGCGATTCCCCGTGAGCCTGACAGACAAAACATTAACTAGGCAGAGCTGTGAGAAGTCTCTCTTTCTGCCAAACTTCCCATTATCTCTCTTCTATCTCATACTTACTCTTTTCTTTTCCATGTTTCTTTCTCTGCTAACTTCTCTCAGCCTCCTCCCCAAGCCCTAACTTCTGCAAACTTCTCTTAGTGCTAATTCTTAAGTGGGAGACAGGTCTGAAGTGGACTCATCATTTCCTTAGTAGGATTTAGGGCCTGAACTTGATGTTTCCTTGTTGCCAGATTATGACCTTTAAATCTGGGCAACAAGGTTAATGTCAAGACATTATTGGAAGATTCATCCCTGGGGCCAGCACAAATCAAGCATCATCCCATTACTGCACCTCATTCAAGGGCTGCTTCCAGGGCCACAAGTTTTCATAAATACATTTATGCTTAATGCTGATGGAAAGAAGGTTAAGGATCAAAAAGAGGGAGAGCCCAAGGGTATGATGAGATCAGGAGAGGGTTAGGAAAATGAGGTAGAAGGACAGAGAGAAGTAAAAGAAGCAAAAGCACAGTAGAGGCAGAGAGCGAGAGCAAGAGCAAGGGAGGGAGGGAAGGAGAGAGAGAGAGAGAGAACAAGACACTGTTTGGAATTATTTGAGGAAAATGACATGAGTAACTGATGTAGTACTACTCTTAATCAAAGTGTTATTGAATTTTAATAAGAAGAAGCTAAGGAATTTGGACGGAATAAAGCATGAAAGGGAAGGGTCTCAGTGCAGGAACATTTAGTGAAGTATATTCCATGTGTGAACGGAAAGAAGAATTGATTTGAGGGAAAATGTAGAATTTGGATTAAATCATTCAAATCCAAAACATAGAAATAAATGGACTCTCGAATGCACAATGATTTGTTAATTGCACTCTCAAATGGCCAAGACAATTGGACAAGAGGACTTGGACTTTGGTTTAAAATGTACCTGCCCAAGAAGGGAAAGATTCAAGATGCCTTTTGCCTCATTTCTCTCCTCCTACCATCCACATGACCTGCCCTGATTTTCCTGTAGCTATTGTGTGATAAGGGAAAGAGCTAAAGACAAATATTCCTAATGTGGCCCAAAGTTCTTCCCTTTTCTTTGTCATGTCACTGGAGGGCAGGCTCCAAGCCTCTCAGAACTCAAAGTACTGCTTTTTCTGTCACTTGTAGGGATTGATTCCAGCCAGCCACAGATTAATAGGGTCTTGGTAACCTCAAATTCCCAACCCTGCCCTAGTACTGTCATCGGAACAGTGACTGCCCCCAAGTAGTGAATATTTTGTTCTAGTTTTATTTAGGCGGGGCAATGTCCTCTGTTTTTGATGCAGTTACAGAGATCTACTACAATAGCCAATTTTTATACTCCCTGACAAGCAAACAGCAAGGCCAGCATAAATACCACCTAAAAGAAGTAAGACTCTAATAGATGAAGGTTCAAATAAGCATTCCAAGATATTAGGGGCAGATAAGCTTTTAAATTTTAGACAGAAATATGCTCCCTGCATTTAAGCTCAACTGACTTGGTCTTAGCTATGCACAGCATGTGGACAACATAAATGACTAGAAACTTCCATGACACTCGAGCCTTGTAGCAACTCCAGCCTACCTGGATTGGTGCCATCCATGCACAGACACTCCATGCTGTGCATGACTTTGGTTAGACCTGTAGAACAGTGACGGCAGCTGTCCGGTATGTTCCTACTGCTATGCCCAAATGGGTGGCCAGACTTCATAATCTAAATGCAGCCCTCTTGTGGTAAGCTCACGTACATTCTCAGAATCCTTCTACTTGAATGGTAGAGTTGCCACTTGTGATAAAAATCTACCTGTCCACCTTGTTCTAAGACCTTCAAGATCTTCAACAGCTGGTTTTCCTCCCAAGTAATTTATGAATATTCATAATGATGATCTTTCATGTTCTTACCTCTTAAGAACCTAAATGGGTGATGCTGATGCCGAGGAATCTAAGATCAATTATGAAAGAAGAAAATGCATATGAACGTTCAGAAGGGTATCTGGAGAGCGGTCCTTTGGGAATTTGGGTATATTTCAGTTTATGTGTGTGCCCAAATATGCATTTGTGATTTGTAATAGGAAGCAGTTTGACCCTAGTAGGGTTGGGTGGGTTGTTATATCTGAAGACAATTTTGTTTGTTGCAGTTTTGTTTGATACTGGTTTCTGGTGTGAAGAAATCAGGGATGTTGCTAAATATTCCAAATTGCAGAGATCCTAACCAGAAAGAATTATCCAGTCCAAACTGCCAGTGATGCCAAGAATAAGAAATCCTGCAATAAATGAAGGTCGTGTATTTAGTAGCAGAAGGAATGTTAGGGAGCCTCTGATCCGGCTGTCTCATGTTATAAATAACCAGAGACCCAGGCAAAGGCCTATATGGATAGCTCAGCAGAATTAGCAAATAACCCTATACATCTTCCTAACGGGACACTAAAACCTGCTTCATATGGAGGAGAGAGGGCTATCCACTCCCTAACAGTCTATTAGTAGAGGTAAATAGAGATTAGAACTATGTTATGTTGTTGGTTCCAGACGTGGACTGTTAGATTTAGGTTATAGGGGGAAAGCATTTCCATTTCATATGGGCAAATATCATAAATTATTCATTTAATTGCAATCAACAAATATTTACTTTTGGCTTGTTAATGTACTGATACAAGTGACATATGGATCAATGAAGATGAGCATGTCCCTCAAAAGTTTCTGCTGAGAGACCAGGACGAAAGTTACTTCGGTACAATGAAATCAGTACCGAGGTGGGAAGGCCATCTAACCCTGTCCTGGTGACCAAGGGAAGATTTTTTTTCATTGGAGCTGAGTCAGAGCCAAGTTTTATAGGGAGAGTAGAGGTTAGAAACCCTGAGAGGTGAACCCCTTGCATAGCAAGCTCAGCTTACTTAGCATGGCCAGTGTCTGGAAAACCTGACCAAAAAGTTTGACTGAGGCAATCCATATTTGCACATACTATCATCTTCTCCTAGGCCAACATATCATGATCTTAATCAATATACTTAAGGAGCATGTGACTACTTTCAGATTTTTATATATCACAGGTACATTTAATAGGAGGACATTAAACTTAAGGGCTAAAGAAAATGTGCATGTAGTAGGTAAGTTTTCTACTACTAAGACTGCTGGGAAGACTCAGCAGAAAGCTACTGTCCCGAAGGGTGTTACTCACTGGTCGATCCATTAGTCAATCCTTATCTCCTCTACATCCAGCAGTTTAGTACTCCCTCACCCAACACCAAGCTTTATAGTGGAGACTGACACAGTGAGCAGGTAGATTGTGAGAAACCCGAAATTAGGCCACTCTAAGAAATCAACAGCTCTTCCTTAGAACCCACAAGTAACATCTTTTCATCCCAAAAGCTTCACGATCTCCCTCTCTTCTCTTTTCAACCTGGTCTACTACCTTCACCCTACCTGAAGGTCGTAAAACTGCATGTAGACAGACTTGGGACTGTATCAAGTTCCAGTAAACTAAATTAATTCAATCTTTATTTTTCTGTTTTGTCTATAACGGTGGTTTGGCTTTTTCTCTGTGCTAATGGTTGACAGAGATATATGGCTAGCAGACAAAGTGTTTTTACTTTTATTTATTTATTTTAAAGTTTTATTAAAGTTCACCTATTACCCACAGGCCTCACATTCCCTATAGACAAACAAAAATCACAGTTGAAAAAGCTGGTTTCCAAGGAACCAAATTAAAACAGACGAAGAGGTAAGGAGGGGATAAAAACGTTAAGCTATGACTTCACCCCCAAGTGCATCATGCCTTTTATTATACCACACATGTGAAATTGACTCCTGATGTAATTAGGCTAAGGCTACCAGGCAAAAAAAAAAATTCATAATAATTCAGAGCCTCCAAGCTATTCTTTTGCAATCACTCACAAGCTGAGGAAAGAGCCAGCTTTTTAATAAAAACTTTTCAACATCTACATTGTCCAAGTAATTCCCAACACACTACCTGCTCAAACATACAGTCATGAGCTAAGTTGAAAGTGCAAGAATCTGATGCCCACCCAGTCATAATCTTTTTTTCCCATTGGATAATCCCACAGGAACCTAGGATTTATCCTCAAAACACTTAAGAGCTGCATAGTCTAACAAAAGGATTGAGGCGTCACCAAGGCCCTATAGACAATTCACTCCCCTTTTAGAGTCAGTTGTCTTTATCTCAGCTACTTTTCCTATTCTATGATAAAAATATCCTGACCAAAGTAACTCAGGGAGAAAGGGTTTATCTTGGTTCATCGTTAAATGTACATCTCATCATGGTGGGGAAATCAAAACACCTGGTGCTTGAAGCAGCTGGTTGCATTGCATCCACAGTCTAGAAGCAGAGAGCAATGAATGGATACTAGTGCTAGGCTCACTTTCTCCATCTTATACAGTCCAGGATCCCCGTCAAGGAATGATAAGAACCTCAGTAGGCAGATGTTCCCACCTCAATGCAATCAAGGTAATCCCTCACAGACATGCCCAGAGACCCATCTAAGGTGATTCCAGTGAACACTATCACACTTTATATATGAATAAGTCCACCTGATGAGAATCTCTCTCTCTCCCTATCTATCTATCTATCTATCTATCTATCTATCTATCTATCTATCTATCTATCTATCTATCATCTATCTATCTATGCTTCCATGGGCATTGCATGACACAGGTCCACTTACATCCATGCAGGGAATACACTCATATACAATGTGTGTGTGTGTGTGTGTATCTATCTATCTATCTATCTATCTATCTATCTATCTATCTATCTATCTCCTCTCTCTCTCCTCTGCAGTCACGCACTTACAACAGCCATCATGTGCTCTACCTTCTCCCAGAGACTTGGCATACAACTCTCTGCTTGTTTACAGGTTGGAATGGAGTCATGGAACAAGAATATTTTTTCACAAAAATAAAGAGATAACCCCTCTTTGAAAGAGATGCTTACTGGATTTCAGCAATGCTGCCAAAACTTCAGTGGCTGCCCTGGGGAAAGAGAAAGAAAAGTGGAGAGTCAATTTCTAATGGTATTTTTGTCAGCTCATGAATCCCACAGACCGAGCATGCCCATGCTGCCACCTACCAGCCTCATTACTAACCAGGTAGCAGGCATTTTATTGACTACCCTCACCATCAAAGAGGCATAAATGCAGAAATGGCATCAGGTGAGGTGTCCATCTTGCAAATGGCTCTCAGAGGGAGGGCCTCTCTCTTGCTGAAAAATCTCCCCCCCTTCTCCCTCTTGTTTCCCACCTTTAACCAACTTCCCTGCACAGTGTGCCTTGTTTCATTGCTATTCATGCTAGCTGGAGTGCTTGTCAGATTCTTGATTTGTACGTGAAAACATGTGGGGACTCTGGAGGATGACGGGGAAGGGAGTGGGATGAGGAGGCATACTGAAATCAGCGGTCCAGTGCAAACTTCCTGAACCATTCATGCCCCTTGGAAAACACGCACACATCAGAAGGGAGACTGTTTCCTTAGGATAGAAAATTGTTGGAAATTTTCCTCGAAACACATTGTTTTCTCACATGGAAAACTTCTACAATCTTTCCAGCAAAAAGAAGTAAAAGAGAATGAAAATATTTCTTGCTCCACTTCTTAATGACCCTTCAGCTTGTTCCTGAAGTCTGAGAAGACACAAAAATCTACTGCTGTGGTTTCAATGTGTCTTCCAAAAGCCTATTTGTTGAGAATTTAATTCATATGCCCATGGTATTTGGAGGTGGGGTTTTGGGGAGGTAATTTAAATTATATGAGGTCATGAGGATAGGGTCCATGAGATGGTTTTGGTGGCCTTATAAGCCTTGCTACTCAGAGTGTGAATCTCTACCCGCAGTCTCCCATTTGCTGAAAATTTCAAGCCTATTTCCTCTCCTGTTGAATCATAATCCTATGCTAACAAATCCTAACGTGCACATTAAAGCATGTTAATAATCAGTTTGGAGGATACATCAATGTACACCTGGTTAGGTGCCTTGTTGTAATATACCCAATCTTTATCCATCTTCATACCTTCACACTTGAAATTAATTTACCTACTCTACTTTTCTCCCAAATACCAAGCTACTGCCTCAACTCCTGATTTTCTTCTTGGCCCATCCCAAAGTAGATCCTGTGTACTGTGGTACCTAGTACCCTGCATTGGATTCCTGTCCATACTTTCAATATCTTCTTTCTTAAAGAAGAAATTGTCTGATTTTGCAAATCTCCATGGGATTATAAGAGGAGGGTTGCAGAAGCCAAAAGCTGATTGGAGAAAAAGTTGGTTATGAATGGCCAATGAAGGAATCTCTCATTGGAATCTGGCCCCTACTGTCCTTGTGACGTTCCTGTGCTGGTCTCACTGAGCTGGGTGTTGTCTCAGCTGTGACTTTGCACTGACGCTGTGAGTGACAGGCTTTTGCCTGTAGGACTCCTTTAGGTTATGAGATGCAATTATGTCGCAAGTGGTCCATTTCTATTTTAGTCCGTTTTACTTTGTTCATTCGTCTTCCCAATACTGTTGACTCTATTGTTCAGTATTAGATAACATATTCCAAAGAAAGCTGATTTTGTTGGTCAGGCAGAGGTAAGGGAAGGATCAAGGAAAAATTCTGCATAACAGCAAGGGGTGAAGAAGTGGAGGTGGATGGATACAAGACTCCTGGATTGAGGTCCAGTCTCTACTCACATGTATGGATATAGCCTGGGAAGGGTGATCCAGTCCCTTAGGCCCATTTCCCCAACCTTCAGAGGTAGTGGGAACATATCACTGCTTAATAAGTTACTAAGGATGTACACAGTATGTTCTCATAAAGAGCAAAGGGACTTCTTCCTAAAATCATATTGTACTGCTCTCAAAGCTGGTATTTCCACCTGCCCTCTCTAGGTGTCTTAACCCATTTTCTTTTGCTGTAACAAAATACATGATAATGAGTAATTTATAAAGAATAGAGTGGTTTCATTAGACTGAGTAATGTAGAAAGAATAGAAGTTTGTTAAGTTCATAGTACTGGAGGCTGGTAAGCCTAAGAGCACGGCCCCAACATGTTCCTGACTATTGGGTTATGCCTTCCTGCTCTATAACACAGAGCAGAGAACATCATATGGTAATAAAGAGAAGCCAAATTAATTTCATAAAAACATGTTAGAAGAGAAGATGGAGCATATGAAATCAGGAAGACTGGGAATGTTTAAGCAAGGCACCTAATCCTGTCTTAGGCCAGCCAGGTCTACGGGGACTAATGACCTGTCATGACTCATCCTCAGAGCACCTTCATCTTAGGACATTCATGAGAAGGTAACAAACTACAAGACAATAGATTTCGGGGACAGGGATATGGTGGGAAAGGCAGGCAACAGACAAAACAGTAAAGAGGCTGAGAGGGTAAAGGCTTCCACTTAAAGAGTGGAAAAGAGAAGAAGGGGTGGGCTAAAGAGGAATTAGCGCTTACTGCTCAACACCTGAGTCTGGACCAGCAGCCTCCCATTTGCTAAGATTTAAGCAGAAATGCAAAATCTCGAGCCTGCTCCTGACCTGCTGAATCAGAACCCTGTACTAACGAATACTCATGTGCGTATTAAAGTGTGTTAATAATCAGCTTGGTGACACATCAATCTGACGTGGTCACTCTTCAGTTGTTGACAGGGATACTAAAGGTGACTCCAGATCTTAATTCTGAAAGTAGAAAGTACCAAATATCGTGACAGTAGAATAAATATGATCTTAACAGTGACATTATATGACATGGTCAGTGTCACAGTCGAACTGAAGCTGATTCTGAGGAACCAGTGAAGATTTGCTGCTTCGAAGGTCATAATTTCGATATCAACATTTAGTAGCTGTCACAAAGAGCACACATTAGGGAAATGAGGAAAGTCATATTTAAGACAAAATTCTACTATTGTAAAAAGTTCAGATGCAGTTATTTAGGTAATGAGGCATCATTTATTTTATTTTAATCAGTGAGATTATCAGAGATGAACAAGGTAAATGAACATTAGTATTCACAAAAGATAAAAGAGTACATAAGAAAGAGTTCAATCATGACCTGAAATATTAAGGCTGGGTAAATCTAAGAATAAGAAAGTCACTAATTGACTAAGAAGGGAAGTTATATTACTTAGCTAAAATAATGGCTTTGATGATTTAGGGCACACTGAGTTCACGAGGTAGAGCCTCACCTATAGAAATTACCTGAAAATTGTCAGAATGCTATCAGAAACATACCTGGAGAGCACTCAGACCTACAGATGTTTACTTATTGATTGCTACAATAGTAACAATAGTTTGTAGCTATGGGAACCAGTGATATCTGTAAGAAAATTCAACCAAAAACAGAATAGAGGGATGGTCTAGAAAATCATCAGCACCAAGAGAGAGAACCCTAGAGGGGGAAAGAAAATGTGCAGTCAAGGGATGTAGGAATATTCAGCTTGGAAAATGAAATTTTCTAGGGTGTTTAGGTCATAGTGACTCCATGGTAAGTGTGCTGGATAGCTTTAGTGTCAACTTGACACACCTGGGTTGTAGGAGCCTCAATTGGGGAATTGCCTTCATTGGACTGGCCTGTGGTTATGTCCATGGGGCACCTTCTTGATTGCTGAGTGATGTGGGAGGGCCCAGCCCATTGTAGGTGGTGCCACCCCTGGGCAGGTGGGGCTGTGTTGCATAAGAAGGCAGGCTGAGCAGGAACCAGGGAGCAAGCCAGTAAGCAGAGTTCCTACATGGCCTGTGCTCTAGCTTCTGCTTCCAGGTTCCTGCCCTGAGTTTCTACCTTGGGCTCCCTGATGAACTGTGACCTGGGACATGTAAGACAAATAAACCCTTTCCTCCCCAAGATGGTAGTGGTCAGAGTGTTTTGTCACAGCAATGAAGAGACAAACTAGGACAGTAAGTTTTAAAAATTAATTTCATAGGTTTGTAAATTTATTAGATTTGTTATAAAATACATTAGAAAAGACTGTAATATGTTGGAGCCATCTCATGTAGCAAAGGCTAGCAGTGATCTGGGAAACATTTATTTTGATACTCATATACATATACGTGCTTACCAGGACTATGATATAAATTTTGTTCTTCAACACAAAAAGCTAGCAAAGATATTGCTTAGGATATAGTGCTGACATGAGATCTAAATGAGAACAACTAATCTGGAATTGATTGGTGAGCAAACCGAAAACATTAGATATCTCAGTGGTTCCCAGGAGCCGGAATCCAGGTCACCACTGAAGTGCTGCTAAGAGGCACTTTGATTTTCATCTCATCACTTGGTAAGTCTATAACAATGGTCTACTGTCTGAACAAGCATTTCTCTCCTCTCTCCTACTCCAGTACAACACACACACAAACTAAAACTCAACAGAGCTGAGACAACTACTTTGTCAACCAAGGTCTATACCTACAAAAGTAAAAATTTAGCTCTGGTAGCAGAGGCTGTAACACCAGCACTTGAGAGGCTGAGGCAGGAGTGGGTCATGACTTGCAGAACAACGAGGGCTACATAGAGAGACCCTACCTCAAAACCTGCAGAAGTCAAATATAAGATGAGAGCTTGAACTAAAAAGGAAACTTCAGTAGCTTTCATTTAAAGAAACCAAGCCCACTGTATTGAGCAAGTCAACTGGAACCCCACTTTGTGGCTCTGGGATCTCGTACCACCTCCTGCTAGATGTGGTCATTTGGTGTTCATCACTGTAGATCCACTGATTCTAGAAAGACAAGGAGGCCAGTTTTCCTGAAGTCCAAGTCTTGCCATCATCCCACATTGTTTGAGGTCCTTCTAAGCTGTCTCTACAGGTGGAAAGTAGAACTTGAGAACATCCTCCATCCATTCCCCGTGTTTCCACAATAAATGGATCATTTGCAAATGTTTAAAGAATGTTTTGCCAGGGGTGGCGCACGCCTTTAATCCCAGCACTTGGGAGGCAGAGGCAAGCGGATCTGTGTAAGTTCAAGTCCTGATAGTGAGTCCCAGGACAGCTGGGGCTACAGGGAGACCCTGTCTCAAAAAGATCAAAAAAATTAAATTAAATTAAATTAAATTAAATTAAAAAAGAATGTTTTGATCCCTAGTACTATGACAACAGCCAAAGACAGAGTGGAACAGCCTCTATTTCTACCCAGTCTTACAATGTAGGGCACCCCAGTTAAGATTCTAGACATCACAGATGGTCCCAACCTCCTCCCAAAAGGCTAAGGCTAAACTATGGGAAAATTGGTAAATATTCTCTTGTCAACAATTTATCAAAGAGCCACAGTTATGATTCAATTTACTTCTTCTGTTTGAAGTAAAATTTAAGAGCCATGTAAGAGAATCTTGACCACTATTTAGGGAGCCTCTACCAATGCTGAGGGTCAAATGCTGTATATTCATCATCATATTTCTCACTTGAACTTCACAGGAATGACAGAGCATGAAATTATTCATTCTGTTATACAAATGGCAACAATAAAGTTCACAAAGGATAAATAACCCACATACAGCCCAGCAGCCAGCAAAGAGGCACACTCAGATACAAGTCTACTTCTGCCTCATTCTAAATCTGGGACTCTTAATTAATTTCCTCTACTTTTAACATAAGTTTAGAAAGTATCTAAAATATCTCTCAGCACAATTTCTTTATCTTTCAGATAAGAAAGAATTGCAGTCTAAGGGCCGATGACTGGTGCAAGATCATAGGATAACTACATCACATAGCCAGTGGAACAAATTTGCCCAGTTGGGTCCACTGCCTGACGCAGCCCTGTGTGGAACAATTTGGCTACAGTTTGAGTGGATTTAGATATCCAGTGGTGGTCACTAGGACAAGGACAGAAATTCTACTGGAGACAAGTCTTGAATGCCAAGACTAAGTTGCTGAATTAGGAATAGGATGTGGGTTTAAATTTTAGAGCTGTCTATTTTGTAGTATTGGAGTCCATGTTTTCTTGATTGCTCTGAACCTCATAAGTCCCTTACCTATAGAGCGGACACAATAAGACCAATTTGATGAGAGGATGAGTAAGATAAAGCAAACATTGAACTAAACTAAAAGCCTGCCACTCTTATGACATTGATTTCAGTAGCATCGGTAGATAATAGAAGGAAGAAGGACTAAGGAAGCAGACCTATCTCTGTGTACGTACATTTGCAGGCAGTGAGCCTGTGGAGACATCACCTGCCAGTCAGGAGTGGTCCCTGGGGAAAAGGGGGTTCCTATGCCTAGGAACATTGAAAAACAAAATGACTAAACTATCTCTTGAAATTTAAATTTTGCAGACAGCCTAGGTAAGCAGCAGTCACCAATAATAGTTATTCACAGATGCTTTATTGCTATAAACTTAGCTTAAAATAGCATTCGCTTACTGTCTCACAGTTGTGTGGGTGGACTTCCACAGATTAGGGAGGTCCTCTGCTTTCACTCTCAATGCCATAACCAAGGTGTCAATCATGACTGAGTCTTCATCTAGTGGCCCAACCAGGAAAGGATTTGCTTCTTGGATCAAACGGGTACCCAGCAGAGTGCATTTCCTTGCAGTAGCAGAGCTGCAGTCCCTAGATTCTTGCCGGCATCTGAAGATGAATCTCAGCTCCTGGAAGTGACCTTCAGTTACAAGAAGGCATCTGCTATTCCCTATGATGTGGCTTCCCCAGCATGACTGTTTACTTCAAGGGAGCACATGTACAGTGAGCGTGTACAAGCAGCATAACATGTACACAGAGTAACATGTCCTCACCTTACCATATCCCATTGGGTAGAAACAAGCTCCAGCTCTTGCCCATTTAGAAGCAAAAATGATTACACAAAACATAAATAAATACCAGGAGGTGTAGCTCAAGAGGGACCACCTTAGAGTTTATACACCACCTAAAGATTCTTCCAGAAGAACATTCATATAGCAGGACCCTAACATTTTCCTCACCAAAGCATGACCCTTCCCAAAGAATGGGGCTATTGATTTCCCAGAAGCTGAGCACATGTCTTCCACTCTCTTTACCCTTACCACCTTGTCATCACCACTCATACAAATGCCCCCATTGAACTTCTGGAAAGTTTTAAGTTGCCCATTCCTTTTGATCACTGCTGTCATTACCTTAGTTCATATGTGTTGGGGTCTGGTGCCTCCCTGAGAATTGTGATCTATAAACTTAATAGTCTTTGTTTGAAAGTTACATTTAAGTAAGTGCATCTTAACATAGGCACATAAAGTTTAGGTATATTAGAAAATACAATTAAGCAAAAAAAAAAAGAAGAAGAAGAAGAAGAAATCAATATCACCTAAATGTCTCTCACCTAACTGCTGTCGTCGAACCAGTGTCTAATCTAGTTCCCCTTCACTATTTCAGGCAGCAACTAGAATGATGACATTGAGCAGACCATCAAATTAGGATATCCACACATTGCTACTCCAACACTATTCCTGCTCCTAGATAAACACTTGAAACATGAGCCAAGAACCCTAACAACACTGGCTGCTGCTACCCACTCCCACCTCGTAACAGTCTGCCTCTACTTTTGCCCCTCTGATTTTAGCCAAGTCTTAGAACACAGTCTTTTCATTCATCCTTAGACTTTTGCGTTGTTCTCATCTTGAAGCTCTGGCCTTCTCCTGCTTTATGTCCAGTTTCCCCATCACTCTTTAGCTAGGTGTCCCTTCAACTTTTGTCAGGTGTGGTTTTATCGTTATTTCCTTCTTTCTTGTAGTACAATTCAACTTGTAGTTATTCACTCAGTTCTTGGGATTATTGTATATCTTCTCTTCCATTCTGAAAACTCCAGGAAACAAGATGCCCATTTTGTTTTTTATTATGCTACCCATGACACTTAATAGTGTTTGAACAAAGAACACCATCAAATAATTCTAAAATCAGAGGTTTGTCTAAGGGTTTTTTTTCACGTTACTCATTCTTGTGATAAATGCTTTTTGAGCATCAGCTTCATGCTAGAACAAATTGATAGGCCAAATTTATTTAATTTTAATTTTTTATTTTTGTGAATATCATGCATGAGTATTGTCTTTGCATTATTTCTATCCCTCCCAGTCCCCCTCCAACTCCTCCCATGTTCCTCCACTCCCTTTCAATTTCCCGTCCTCTTCTTTATTATTGATATATATAAATCAACAATGCATTGAGGGCTGCACACTTGGAATTTGTTAACATTTCATATAGCTAGTCCTTGGATAAAAGAGTCTCTCTCCCTCAGCATCCATTGCTTGTAGTTCTTTATCTTGAGAACTTCATGAAATTTCCCCCATCCACCTTTGATATGTGAATATTTTTACCATTCTATGCAGATCTTATTAGGGTACCACACCGTGGAGATTTCACTGGTGTAGCTTTCCTATTGTGTCTAGAATGTATTAACTAGCAGTAGATGTCTTGTCCCTCTGGCTCTTAAAATCTTTTCAACCCCTCTTTTGCAATGTTCCTTGAGCATTAGATGTAGAGGTTCACTGTAGATGTTAATTAGGGTTGAATGCCTCCCAGACACTTCATCTCTATGTTTGACCAGTTGTGGAACTTTTTAATAGCCTCCATCTGTTGCAAAAAGAAGCTTCTTGGGGCTGGAGAAATGGCTTAGTGGTTAAGAGCACTGGCTCTCTTGTAGAGGACCTGGGTTCAGTGCCCAGCAGCCACATGGCAGCTAATAACCATCTAGGTAACGCCAGTCCCAGGGGATCTGACACTCTCTTCTGACCTCCATGAACATTGCGTGACATGGGTGCACTTGCATACATGCAGGCAAAACACTCATACACATAAAATAAAAATAATAATAAATTGTTAAAAAGAAGTTTTTTTGGTGAATGGTGAGAGGTATAGTTAATTGTCTATAAATATAAGGATAAGTCTTTAGAATATAGTAAGAAATTACTTTGGTCTCAGGAAGTGACAGAAGTAGGTTCTTCTCTAGGGTGATAGACCAAATATTCTTGCATTCAAAGAGTTTATAGTCTTGGTGATTAGGACTAGAGAAGTAGCAAGCAGTAGTATTTCTCAAAAATGCACTACTTTAGGATTCTCAAATGTGATAAATAGTAATTTTTAAAAGTAAAAGCAGGGTAAAGAGATAATCTGTGAAATGTGGGTTGCAAATTTGAAAAGGGTGTTTGGGATAGTTGCATTGAGAAGGTAACATATGAACAGAATAAAAAAAAGAGAAATGATTCTGCAGTATCAGGAGGAGACCTGCGTCGAGCTGAGAGGACAGTCAGCACAGACACAGCATGACCTGCCCAAGGAATAGCAATTTGGACAGGACTGATGAAACCAAGAAGATGAGACCTGGAAAGGTACAGAGGTGAGAAATAGCAGATATCATTTACATAGGGGTGGCAAACTTTAGAAGGACTTTTCCATCACCTAGTGAAGGATTTACTATGGAATCTTGAGAAATTAACACACTTGGAGATTTCTCTATTTACAGTACTTTTTAAAAACTCTAGGAAGATAGTAGAAGCCAGAGGCCAGGAGGAAGTTTTTTGAAATTTCAGCGTAAACTACACGTACAGGGCATATACAAAGGATTCTACATAATTATCAAGTGGTGTTTAGCCCAGGAGTGTAAGGTTTGTTTGTCATCTGAAAATCAGTCAATATGATAATCCATCACAATATTCAATAGAGAAAGACAAACTGTCCCCTGCTTCCCTAGGTCAGGAACAAGATATCATGATACCCATTCCAACACCTTTGCTCAGCATTGTACTGAGCATTCTAACCAGAACACCTAAATATCAATTAATTAACCAATTAAATAACCATTAAATGGCATTAAATTAGAAAACAAAGTAAAACTAGTACACTTTTCATGATCTCAGGTGCATAAAATCTTTAGTAATCTGTTAAGAAATTGTTATGATAAATAAGATTTTTAAAAAGAGCATGGGGCTGAAGAGACAGCTCAGTGGTTAAGAGCACTCACTGCTCTTGCAGAGGACCTGGGTTCAATTCCTAGCATCCACATGGAAGCTAACAACCATCTGTAACTCCAGTTCCAGCTCCAGGTCCAAGGGAATCCAAAGCCTTCTTCTGACCTCCACAAGCATTGCACCACATGGGTGTACTTACATACACACAGGCAATACACATGCATGCGTAAAATAAAAATAACAAAAGAAAAAAAGAGCAATGACAAAAAAATCAACATACAAAAGTCAAGTGTATCTGTATATTAGTAATGAACAATTCAAACCATTTTGGAAATTTTTAAATGATTTTCTATTTTTTGGAATTTCATACATGAATACTGTATGTATGCATATCATTTCCATCCCTCCTTTCCCCCTCCAGCTCCTTCCACATCCCCCAACTCCTTCTCAATATCCTGACCTCTTCTTTATTTATTTTTACTATATATAGTATATATATATATATATATATATATATATATATATATATACATTTCAACATCCCAACTGAGTCCATTTAGTGGTGCTTGTATGTATATGTGTTTAGTCTGACCACTTAGGATTGAATAACCTATCAGGAAGCTCATCCCTGGAGAAAACTGATTCTTCCTCTCTTGGCAGCCATTAATTGCCTGTATGTAGCTCTTCATCTAAAGATGTGACCTTATGAAATTTCTGGCATCCAAGCTGGTGTGTCAGCTGGTGCTGTCATCATTCAGGTCTTGTTTAGGCAGCCATATTGTTGAGATTTCATGGGTGCAGCTTCCCTGTCATGTCTATAAGACACCATCTACCATCAGGTGTCCTGGTCCTCTGATTCTTACAAATGTTCTGCCTCTTCTCCTGCCATGCTCCCTGAGTATTTATATAGGGGCTGCATTTTAGGTGTATCAATTGGGATCAGGCACCCAATAATCACTTATTCTCTGAATTTTGACAAGTTGTATTTCTTGATAATTATCTGCATCTATTGCAAAAACTTCTTTGATAAGTAGTGAAATGGACACCAATCTGTGGGTTTATGGGTAAGTATTTAGACTATATCTAGAAATTATATTGGTTTACAGAAATGATAGTAAGAGATTCTACCCTACAGTCTATGATCACTCTAGTCATGGGAGTGCATGGCTAGGTTTACAATACCAAGCATGAATTCCATCTTATTGGGAGGGAATAAGACATCCCATTAGACAGTTGTTGATTACCCCCAACATAAAGGTGCTACTATTGAACCACTGTGGATATCTTGCTGGGCCAGTCATTGCTGTGATTTCTAGGCTTTACAGCTAGGTAGGACTACTGATTATTTTTCTCCCTTGGCAACTTGCATTAAACTTTCTCTAACTGTGACAGGTCCTAAAGGAGGAGGCTTCCTTTACAGTTCAAGATCAATTCCTCCAAGTCCTGTGTCCCTATGGTATCGTCAGCAATTAAAAAATTTTAAATCTCATTTGTTTATAGTAGCAAAATGGGTAAGATTTTTGTAACAATCAACAGCATAAAAGTTTTTTACTGAAAACTATAGCGCATTATTGAAAAAGCCCTTAAAGATCTAAATAAATAGGGGACTGGAGAAATGGTTCAGCAGTTCAGAGTACTAGCTTCTATTGCAGAGGACAGAGGTTTGGTTCCCAGCACCCACATGGCGGATAACAACTGTCTATAACTCCAGTTTCAGGAGATCTGATGCCTCCTTCTGGCTTCCATAGGCATTGCATGCATGGGTGTACTTACATACATGCAGGCAAAATGCTCATACACATAAAATAAAAATAAATTTTAAAAATTTAAATATTTTTATTTATTTATATCTTTTTTAAAATTTTATGTGTATGAATGTCTTTGCCTGAATGTATATAAGTGCACCCATATCATGCAAAGGATGCAGAGGCCAGAAAAGGGTGTCAGATCCTCTGGAACTGGAATTATGGATGGTGGTTAGCCACTATGAGTGTGCTGTGTATCAAACCTGGGTTCTCTGGAAGAGCAGCCAGTGATCTTAACCACTGAGTCATCTCTCCAGCCCCAATAGAAACTATTTAAAAGTCATTTCTCTCCTCACTACTGCAATAGCCCCAGCACTAACATACCCATGTCCACTTTAAGCCCCCTTCAAACTGTCCTTCAAGGAACAACAAGAGTAATCTTGACACAAGATGAACATGAATGTATTTTGAATTTAGAAAGAACAAGATAAATTACAATGAGAAATTGCATTAGTTTAAGTCATTTCTCAAGAAAATTATTATTTTTCAGATAAAGAGGCTAAGAAAAATAAGTTAATCCTTCCTGAAGGAATGCTGTTAGAAGCAGTAGAGCTTGAACTTGATTTCAAATGTCTGGCCCCAAAGTCAGGCACTTAAATCCCTTCTGACCAGTGATTGTACACAGATTGTACAAAAAGAAAATCGGGGGCTAGAGAGTTGGCTCAACAGTTAAAAGCACTGGTTGCTCTTGCAGAGGACCTGGGTTCCATTCCCAGCACCCACATGATGACTAACAACCATCTGTAACTCTAAATCCAGGGGATCTGATGCCCTCTTCTGACCTCCACAGGCATTACATGACACCGGTGCACATGCAGGCAATACATGCAGGCAATACACACTCATGCACATAAAATAAAAATAATAAATAAAATACTTTAAAAAAAGAAGAAAATCAAAGGTATCCCTCAAATTTCCTTAAGTCATGCTAAATCAGCAGAAGGAGACAGGAATGTTTTAACTAAAAGGGATAAAGAAGAAAAGAAGGAATAGGCTTTAAAAACAGTTGGGTAAAACAGGTGGGCCTTTACAAGGGGTTGAACATGTTGCCATGAGCACAGACACCCAGAATACCATCTGGAACACTTCAGTCTCTTGTCTGGCTTGAGAGAGAATAGAAGGGAGAGTATAATTATACACATGAGTGCATATACAGAGAGAGAGAGAGAGAGAGAGAGAGAGAGAGAGAGAGGTGATCAAGAAAAATGGACAACACATTGATCCTTCTGATCAAGGAAAATGGACAACACCAATTTCAGGAAAGAGGGGAGAAACCGAACCTGAAAACCAAGATGGCTCCTGCATGGTGGAAAGAATAAAAACAGGGAACATATGGTATCAGAACTGAATCAGATCCTGCACCCAGCATAGAGCTTATTCATTTCCCTCTGAAATGAAAAAGAGAAAGAAGTACACTCACACACACAATTCTATCCACATGCTATCAAAGACAGCTTATGGGAACCATCAGCAATCATGATAAACTGTAACAGAAACTGCAACTAAGATGCCAGGCTGATCTGGTTAATAACAGGGAACAGGGTAAGGGACAGAAGATGGCTACTGTCTGAGATGGAAACCAGGAGCACAGCCCTGCAGGAGCTCTACCCTACCTAGCTTGTCATATGCAGCAACTCTGCAAAGGGGAAATGGTTTGGAGCTACTTTCAAGACCATGGGAAGCAGCATCAGGACAAAGAATCATCCAAGATTCTCAGCATCCAGGAGGATAAAACTAATATCTGAGAGGAAAAAAGCAGGTTGGAATTACCATAGGCTCTCATGCACACACAAGAGTCTCTTTCTACTTGAGAATGTTACTCTCAAATTAGCACTTAAGGTAAACAGCCTCAACTTCCTTAAATTATTCATAAAGTAAGACACACATAAATGTGCAACTCTAATCCCATGTATGATATGTATAAATGTATAATGAGCAAAGACTATAATTAAGCATATATATGCAAAATTAACTTCTACAGTATGTTTGCTAGATGACTATAGTATAAGTGTTGTACCGCACATATAGTTGAATTCTTACAAGTTAAATATGTGTATGATATCATCTACTTTTGAAATATCTGGAAGAATGAAAGGAAAGATGATATGCAGTGCCTATGCACAGCATGAAGCAAGCACTTTCCAATTGAGTGAATGAGTAAAATTGCACTGGATTTGCTGTAGCTAAAGGGCAGACCAAAGAAGGGCCTGAATGACACTGGATCTATTTGGTTGAGGTGTAACTGGGTACCACACATGGTACCAAGGCTTAGCACTTTCCAACAGTAGTGCAATAGTCCCTTGAAAGGTTGGCACTCACAAAAGGATAAATATTGTGTGGCTCTTTCCCCTCATGTATTTCCTATGATCGATACTCTAGTTAGGGTTTTTCTTCCTCCAGCCCCCCTTTTAGTTTTTATTGTCAATTTGACATAACCTAGAGTCGCCTGGGAAGAGGGAACTTCAATTGAAGATATTCCTTCATCAGATTGGCCTGTGACCATTTCTCTGAGAGATTGTTTTGACTGATCATTGCTGTGAGATGGCTCAGCCAACTGTAGGTGGCACCATGGCTTAGCAAGTGGGGCTGGGCCTTATAAGAAAGCTAGCTGAGCATGAAGCAGAGAGACAGTCAGTAAGCAGTGTTCCTCCTTTGCTTGAAGTTCCTGCCCTGAATTCAGTGAGGGACTGTGACTTACCTAGAAATGTAAGTCAAATAAATATTTTCCTTTCTTAAACTGCTTTTGGTCACATTTTTTTATCACAGCAAGAGAAAATCAAGAAAGAACAGTAGACAGTTCTAGACAAAAAGGAGATTAGAGGTGAACAGGATGAGGGGACAAGGGGTGAGGCATTATAGGTCAATAGCTACAAAGTTTTGTTTGGGCTAATAAAATTTTGGCAATAGATATTATCCACAGTTCTAAAACATTGTGGATGTAATTACTGTCACTGAATTACACATTTAAAGTGGTTAAAATGGTTGATTTTTTTATGTGTACTCTACCAATTTTTTTTAAAAAGGCAAAAAGTTATCACTGGATCTGATAATCAACTATTCATCCCTCCTCAAAACAATGCACAGATATTTATGAAAGGCAAAAAGGCTATAGGGAGATCTGCAAAGAGCTCCTTTACTTGGCAAGCTAAGGAATAGCAGCAGGAAAGTTCACCAGCACTACCAAAACCAGTGACACTCAAACTTGAAATTGCATCAGAATCCCAGAACACCAAGTTAAAATAAAACACCTCAGCATGGTGGACCCCCACCTCAGAATTTCTGACTCAGGAGGTATGGGGAGGGGTCTTAGAATCTACACTCTTAACAACTATTGGGTGTTGCTAAGTCTAGCAATTATACTTTTGAAAAAGCTGATCTAAGTTGTAAATGCTCCTTAGATTTGGCAAAAGGACTTTCTCTGTAAAAACTAAGAGAGCTCTCTCTCAGGGGTAAGTCCATTGTGCCCTCCGCACCTTGACTCCCCCTGCCCCATTCACCCTCCCATCTCTGCCGCCATTCTCTCCTCTGAGTTTGGGCCCTGCCCAAACTAACAGAGTGCCTTCTCTGGGCCCCAGGAGCTCTGCTTCTGGGCCTGGCCCCGCCCTCACCTCCCTCTGCTTCCCTGGGCCTGCAGGACCCACCTCAGGCCTCTCTCCTACCCGCAGGCCTCTCTCTGAGGTAAGGCCATTGCGCCCTCCATGCCTTGACACCCCCAGCCTCATTCACCCTCCCATCTCCACCACCATTCTCTCCTCCGAGTTTGGGACCTGCCCCATTCCTTGTCTTGGGGCCCCAGACACCTGGGGAACCAATACTGCTCCCTGATCCTTTTCATCCATACCAATGGAGTACCTTCTCTGGGCCCCAGGAGCACTGCTTCAGGGCCTGGCTCCACGTTCAACTCCCTCTGCTTCCCTGGGCCTGTCCACCTGCCAGGCTCTTTCTGGGACACTGGGGCTGACCTTTCCTCCTCTTGATCCTTTGCATCCTGACCAACCCAGCTCCTCAGTGCAGTCCCCAGGAGACCTTGGGGTCTCTTCCCTCCCCATCTGCCTTTGCATCTCTTGGTGGCAGGGCCATCAGCTGCCCTAGACCAGCATCTTTCCTGAGCCAGGCTCACAGGCCAGTCCAACCCCCAAATTCCTGAGGCCAAAATCGTTCCTGGAGGGATTCAGAGCTTAGGAAAAATCCTGAAAACATCTGACCCTCACCTGAATTGGGCCTCTTTGGGAACTCCTGAAGACAAAAGGAATCCGGCCACTCCAATATAAAATCAAAAGAGAGAAACAGAAGCTTAGACGAACCAGCTTTTCATGTCCAAAAAGTAAACCACAAAGACACATAAAGTTCACTGCTTTGTGAAAGAATTGTGGAAAGAATTCTATTGAAGGTATAACTGTGGAAAGGTACAGCTATATCAAGAATGTAAACAGAAATAAAAATGACAGGATTCAATACCCATCTTTCATTAATAACTTTAAATATTAATGGACTGAACTCCCCAGTGAAAAGACACAGACTATATGAATGGATTAAGAAAAAAAGCCCATCTTTTTTTTTGTTGTCTGCAAGAAACTCATCTCACTTTCAAGGACAGACACTATCTCAAAGTGAAAGAATGGAAAACAATATACCAAGCAAATGGCACTAAGATAAAAGCAGGTGTAGCTATTCTAATATCTGACAAAATAGACTTTAAACTAAAACTAATCAGAGAAGAGACAGGGAAGGACACATTTCATACTCATTAATATTGTTACAGGACTTTAAGACCCAGATTAATCCCAACTCATTAATAGTAGGGGACTTCATTACCCCATTGAACAATTAGATAGGTCAACAACACAGAGAATTAACAGAGACATTGGAATTAAACAATACCATATAATAAATGAACGTAATAGACATCTAGCAAATATTGTACCCAACCACCAGAGAAAATACTTTCTATTCAGTGCCCCATGGAGCTTTCTCGAAAATCAACCATATACTGGGGCATAAAATAAACCTCAACAAACACAAAAAGATTGAAATAATTCCATGCATTCTATCAGACCACAATGCTTGTAATCAATGCCCAAAGAAGCCCTAATCACCACATGAAGACATGGAGATTAAACAACACATTCTTGAATGATGAATGGGTTAAAAGAGAAATTAACGAAGAGAAATTAAGGAATTAAATGAAAAGGACAATACAACACAACAAAACCTCTGGGACACACTGAAAGTGGTCCTAGGAGGGAAGTTTATAGCTCTCAGTGCCTACATCAAAAAATTGGAAAGAGCACAAAGAAATGACTTAACATTGCAACTCAACACACTTGAAAAGCAACAGCAAACAAAACCCAAACACTGCAGACAAGAAGAAATAACAAAAATTAGGGAAGAAATTAATGAAATTGAAACAAAGAAAACAAAACAAAGAATCAACAAATCCAAGAGCTGGTTCTTTGAAAAGATAAACAAGATTGACAGACCACTAGCCCAGCAGACCCATAACACAAAACGCAATTGAAACAGTAATACAAAACCTCCCAACTAAAAAAAGCCAAGGACAAGATGATTACAACAGAATTCAATCAGACATTTAAAGATGATCTGCATCCAATACTACTTAATTTATTCAAAATAATAGAAATGGAGGGAAGAACTTCCAAATTCCTTCTATGAAACCAGCATCACTCTAATACCAAAGCCAGGTAAAGATACAGCCAAAAAAGAAAACTGTAGACCCATATCTTTAATGAACATAGATTCAAAAATTCTCAACAAGATACTTGCAAACTGCATACAGACACACATGAAAAAGATCATTGACCAATATCAAGTTGGCTTTATCTCAGAGA
>NW_008355272.1:1097091-1099474 GCF_000622305.1 Nannospalax galili
TTTACGGTTATGGTTAGCTTTAGATTTAGGATTAACGTTATGATTAATGCTAGGTTTAGGGTTAGGGTTAGTATTTGGACTAGATCATGGTAAGAGTTAGGGCTAGGGTTAGGGTGAAGGTTAGGGTTAACTTTAGCCTTAGTTTTAGGGTCAGGGTTAGGGTTGGGATAGGGTTTGGATAAGGTTAGGGTGAAGTTAGGGGTAGAGTTAGGGTGAGGGTTAGTGTAAGGTTAGGGTTTGGATTATGTTATGGTGAGAGTTAGCTTTAGCATTAGGGTGAGGGATACGGTTAGAGTTAGGGTTAGAGTTAGGGATAGGTTTAAGGTTACTTTTAGGATTAGGGTTAGGGTTAGGTTCTGGATTAGGGTTAGGTTTAGGGTTTGGATTAGGCGAGGGTGAGAGTTAGGGGTAGGGTTACGGTGAGGGTGTAGGTAGAGTTAGGGTGAGGGTTAGTGTAGGGTTAGGGATTGGGGAGTTAGGGTTAGCTCTAGGGTGAGGGTTAGGGTTAGTGTTAGTGTTAGAGTGAGGGATATGGTTAGGGTTAGGGTTAGGGTTAGGTTTAGGGTTTGCATTTGCGTTAGGGTTAGGGTTAGGGTTAGTGTTAGGGTGAGAGTTAAGGATAGGTATAGATTCAATGCAATGCCAATCAAAATCCCCATGACACTGTTCACAGAATTGGAAAAAACTATCCTAAGATTCATATGGAAGCACAAATACCTCAGATAGCCAAAACAACCCTGAGCACTAAGAGCAATACCAGGGGAATTAGTATACCAGATTTCAAGCTGTGTTAAAGAGCTATAGTCATAAAAACAACATGGTACTGGCACAATAATAGACCCATAGACCAATGGAACAAAACTGAAGACCCAAATATGAGCAAATGCAATTTCAGCCCCCTGATATTTGACAAAGGGGCCAAGAACATCAACTGGAGGAAAGTCAGCATGTTCAGCAAATGGTGCTGACAAAACTGGATCCCCACTTGTAGAAGAATGAAACTAAACCCCTATCTTTCACCCTGCACAAAAGTCAATTACAAATGCCTCAAAAAATCTCAATGTAAAACCTGAAACTCTGAAACTATTAGAAGAAAACTTTGGGAAAATCCTACAAGATATAGGTATAGGAAAGGATTATCTAAACGGACATCAGTTGCTCAGGAAACAAGGGCAAGAATGATCAAGTGAGACCTCATTTAACTGAAAAGCTTCTGTACATCAAAGGAGACAACCAAGGAAGCAAACAGAAAACACACAGAATGGGAGAAAATCTTCACCAGCGACACATCCAACAGAGGTTTAATAACAAGAATTTATAATGAACTCAAAAAACAGAGAAGCAAGACAAGAAGCAATCCAATTAAAAGATGGACTAAGGAGCTGAACAGAATGTTTTCAAAAGAAGAAGTAAAGATGGCTATGAAACATCTTAAAAGATGTTCAACATCACTAATAATTAGGGAAATGCAAATTAAAACCACTTTAAGATTTCACCTCACCCCAGTCAGACTGGTTAAGATCAAGAAAACACATGATACCAAATGTTGGAGAGGATGTGGGGAAAGGGGAACACTCATCCACTGCTGGTGGGGCTGCAAACTGGTTCAACCCCTATGGAAAGCAGTGTGGAGAACTCTTAAAAAACTACAAATGAACCTACCATTTGACCCAGTTATACCACTCCTTGGCATATACCCAAAGAACTCATCCTGTTGCAGAGACATTTGTACATCCATGTTTGTTGCTGCTCTTTTCACAACAACTAGGAGATGGAAGCAACCTAAGTGTCCCACAATTGATGAGTGGATAATGAAAAATGTGGTTCATTTATATGATGGAGTTTTACTCAGCAGTAAAGAAAGATGAAACCATGAAATTTGCAAGTAAGTGATGGAACTAGAAACTGTTATACTAAGTGAAGTAACACAGGCTCAGAAAAAAAATTGACATATGTTCTCCCTCATATGTCGATACTAGTCAGCAGTAAAGAAAGATGAAATCATAAAATTTGCAGGTAAATGGATGGAACTAGAAAGTGTTATACTAAGTGATGTAACACAGACTCAGAAAAAAAATCGACATATTCTCTCTCATATGTCGATACTAGAACCAGACTCTGGTAAATAAGTATGCAACAAGACATAACTACAGGAACCAGGATAATGGGAAGGAAACAGGGAGGTAAAGGAAAAGAAAGAATCTTAAAGAGAATAACAGTAGGAAACAGACCTTAATAACGGAGATATGGATAAAATTGGGTTAGTTTAAGGGAGTGGGGAGGGAAGGGTAAACAAGGAACCTAGTGGATAAAGGGAAAGAAGGAGCTCAAGAGAGGTAGGACCGTAGGAGAAGGGTATTATTAAGGGAGAAAGGGGGGAAAT
>NW_008355272.1:1099563-1100008 GCF_000622305.1 Nannospalax galili
CAGAACCATATTACTCCTACAACCTACTGACAAATTATACATAGCAGATCAAGAAATTTATGTCTAGGTAAGGTTTATCAGAGAACAACTGGTCTTTCCCCAAGATTTATCTACATGACACACAGTAATTAAAAATACGAGACTTGTGGAACTAAACTTCTTGGGTGTTTAACAGACATACTTTGAGGTCTATAATAATTTGTTCAGAGGGATATAAAGGACACTTTTTGCTCCTTGCTCTCCTAGGTCGACTAGTTCCAGGCGACTATATGCATCCCTAAAAATGTCCTACAGTGGTGGTGGGTCACCTGTCCTCTTGATCAAGGAGGCCGAGGAGACCCCACCAGATGGACTTGAACTAGTGTCCAGTCTATAAAGAGGAGGGTCAACACAGAGGAATCATTTCCTCCATGCTTCCAAGAGAAGCCAACAATGGTCGAGCAGG
>NW_008355272.1:1100295-1106865 GCF_000622305.1 Nannospalax galili
TGGCCAGGGTGGCCAAAGGGATTCCCAGATAGTAACCCAGCATAGAACTGGGAAAATGAACAGCAGACCCCAAAGGAATATTGACAACTGATTACCACTAGACGAGGAACAGCTGACCCTCCTAAAACAAAGACCTCTAGATAGGCTGACTAGATTCACCAGAAGGTCAAGTAGTGGGGAATGGCTGGGGGTGCCGACAACACATCAGATAGTAGCAGGGATATCAGAGTATAAGGGCTCTAATGGAGGGAGGGAGGCTATGGGAGGGTGCTGCCTGGGAATTGGGTGTATAAATAAAAAATAATAATAATTCTTCAAAGCACAAAAATTTGGTCCTTAATAATTAGTAGATGTGAAAAACATTACCATTGAAATCTACCTGATGACTTTATATCCATGCTCAGATGTCAAGGAGCAGAAAGTAACCTACTGTGACTAGTAATAATCAGATATATAGAAATTAGAAATGCATGTGCATCTTAGTGCCAATTGTATTAAAAATGAATTTTTCTGTATGAAACTGAACTTTAATAATGAAATGGAAATCTTTTTTAAAGTTTAAAACCTCATTTACTTTTATGTCTTATAGGGTTTATATGGAGTACAATATTGTATAACTGTATTAATTCAACTGTAACCCTAAAAATTTTTTAAGTGCAAAAAAAAAAAAAAACTAAGAGAAATGCCCTAAACTGTCATTCAGGGCAAATCTCAAGTCCCTCAATGATGCTTACCATTTTTCCATAATTGCTGGATCCCCAAGCAAAAACTTCACATGAACATTCTTATGAGATGTTGGTCAGAGTGGTCCCTAAGTTTCTCCAAAAAAGTACACGACTGAATGATAAGCCCCTATTGCTGAACATCTCATACAACCTAGTCAGTGGACAGAGAGAAATCAAGATGACTGGAAGCCTCCTCCATGCTGCCTAGCTAGCCTCATAGTGCCAGAAGGTGTAATGAAGCTTACAGGGAGAGAATTTCCACCATCATTCTTTCTCAGCTGTGGATCCTCTATGCAGCACTGTCCTCCAGCCATGCCAGATGTGCCCACTGGCATCATAATGTCAAGTCTCTTATAAGGGTAACCAACCACTAATTTGATTTGTGGCTGATTCCAGAGGAGTGACTTCACATCTAGTACTATTAACCTGGTCAGAAGCCCCTGGGTGGAGTGGACATAGACCCTAGTAGGGAAGCTACTGCTGTTGTTTTGCTAAATATACATAACATGCCCATCAAATTGCCTTCAAATGATTATGCTTATGCCCATAGATTAGTTTTGCTGTCAGCTTTAGTCAGAGATGTGTCTTGTTGCAGTGGGAAACTATAACTGCAGAAACTTTCAACTTATTAAACACTGAGAATAAGAGACTCTTGGTTACTTGGCCATACATGGGATATATACATCATCTACACAAAAGCTCTGAGAATATTGTAGAAGGAACAGAAAGAGCAAGCATAAGAGTCAAAGGACACGATGGAATGTTGTGGAATGCTGTCTTCTGGGAATGGCATAGCCCCTGCACACTTGAACTCACAGCAGCTATGGTCACCTGCATAAGAAAGAGCTCTCTTTTATAAAGTAAATTTTTCTAACTATCCTCGAGTTTGGGGGAAGTCACTTGTTCATTTCTGTCTACCTCAAACTCTCACAATGATTTAGTGCCTGTTTTTTGATTGACAGAACTTATGTCTATGATTTCCAGATTCTTCGACTGAAACCAGATAAGAGGATCCAACTCTGCCCAAAAAGCGTTTTCTAATTTTCAGCCATCACTGACCCAAATGTCATACCGGAAAACTCCACCCACAGCTAACAAGAGATGTCCCACAGTCTCTCCAGGAAACCTTTGTTTTGTCAGTCACAGCTCCCACTATGGTTCTGCCCCAGGTAATGCACCTCTAGACTCTCTAGATGACATTACAGACACAAGATATCACTAACACCATGTCCATGTACTGGTTAGCTTTTGTCAATTGGACACAAACTAAAATCCCTGGGAAGAGGGAACCTCAATTGAAGAATTTCTTTGATCATTCTGGCCTGTGGCTATGTCTGTGAGAGACTAACTTGATTGTTAATTGATGTAGGAAGGCCTACCCCACTGTGGGTGATACCATGTCTAGGCAAGTGGGCTTAAGTTGTATTAAAAAGATAGCTGAGTAAGACAGAAAGCAGCAGTCCTCTGCGCTCTCTGCTTCAGTTTCTATTCCAGGTTCCTACTTTGAGTTCCTGCCTCAGCTTCCCTTGATGATAGACTGTAGGAGGAAATAAACCCTGTCCTCCCCAAATTGCTTTTAGGTCATAAATATATCACAGCAACAGAAAACAAACTAGGACAGTCCACAAGGAACACCTTCCCACCCAGGGGAACTGTGCATGTGTGAACTTGCCTTTTGCTCTAGATAAGCAGAGTACCCTCACCCTCAGTCCATGGACTGCATCCCCTTATGCTAAAGCATAAGTCATAATAGAGCCCTTTCAATGGCTACACTGTGCCTATTCATGATTTCTATCTGGAGTAGAACAGGCTGAACTGGCAACACTGAGGCAATAACGCTAAAAGCTACAGGCACCAGTCAGCAGCTGAAGCCGGCAATGCCCAAGAGAGCTCGTAGCCCAATGAGATTGCAAGATGGCAGAGATGAGAGAAAGAGCTGTGGGGAACTCTGAGTTCTGTATGATCCAGGAGTGCCGGGGAGCTTTGGGTAGCAGCTGGCTAGCACGGGCCCTGACTGCTTAGACAGCAGTAGAGAGAGCTAACACTAAGGGCTGCTGGCATCCCATGCTGAGAGCTGCTATGATTAACCTCAAACTTTGCCTTCTGATGATTTCTATCCATCTTGTGCAAAAGAAACCTCCACCTATAGGTCACAGGACTGGCTTTCACTTGTAGAAATCAAAGTCTTCATAATTCAGATGATAGGAGAGATCAGAACAAAACACTAATCTTGTTTAAAAGATGGGATATATTACTAATAATGTCCAACTGTAGGCATACCATATGCTCCCTGAAATCCCTCTATATACACCATGGCCTGGGCACTGCTCCACAGGTTGCAACTGGAAGTCCTCCAGTGCTCTGGGAAGTCTGCCCTATCATTACCATTTTTCATTTACCAAACTCCTGCTCCTTCATCTACTCCACCTTATGATACACAGCTCAAATTCCAGCCCCTACATGATCTGAGTTTCAGGTCTTGTTAAGTTCTTCTGTTGAGCTCTCATCTACTTTCTAATTCCCTTTATTTAAGCAGATTCTCCATAATATGAGAATTATGTATTTTCATGTCTGGCTCTACACTGGGACATAAGCTCTTTGAGGACAGTCACTGTATTATAATCTCTAATATTTAAGCATTTATCATAGCACCTGCTACCTAGAAATTCTTTTAATACTTCAATGAGTAAATAAATAACTGAATTAAGCACTGTAGTCTTCTATGAACTTAAACGTGCCTCAATATGGAGCCCCACATTATCTGCAGAAACTCATAGATTAAGTACCATGAAGAAAAGGATTTTCAGAGGAAAAGATTTCTTCCAAAACTAAAATTACACCATACACCCTAGAAATTGCACTCCTGATATTTAACCAAATAAGGTGAAAACTGATGCCCACACAAAAACCTGCACATAAATGTTTATAGCGGTTTCATTCACAACTGCCAAAACTTAGAAGCAGCTAAGGTGTATGTGGGTAGGTAAGTGGATATACTGCGATACATCCAGACAATGGAATATTATTCAGCAAATAAATGAACAAGTAGTCCATAAAATACATAGAGTAACAACCTTCAGTGTGCATTACTGAGCAAAAGAAGTTAATTTGGAAAGCCTACATGCTGTATTATTTCAACTGTATTATATAAACCAGCAAAGCTATGAAGTCAGGAAAAAGCCCAGTGGTTGGGAAAGATAAGATGAATAAGCAGCACATAGAGAATTTTCAGGGCAGAAACTACTCTGTATAATACCACAATAGTGAAAACCTGCCATTATAAATTTGCCTAAATCCACAGAACTTACAACACCAAATGTAATCTCTATTTTAAACTGTGGACTTTGCATGATAATGAGCTGCTAATGTAGGTTCATTGACAGTAACAAATGTATAACTCCTGTGTAAGAGGTTGATAGTGGTGGAGGCTGTGTATGTGTTGGGATGGGAGTAAGGGGGATTTCTATACCTTCTACCTAATTTTGCTATGAGCTTAAAGATGTTTAAAAATCATTTTAAAATAAAAACAAAAAATAACGGGTGAGTTGGAATAGTGTAGAGAAGGCCAAACTTTTGCATAAAAATAATAAATAAGGAAAGAAGAAGAAAGAAAACTAATAATCTGACCCAATTTCCTTACTCTCAATAACCTATTTATTTCAGAAGCAAAAGTAAAACTAATGTGATAATAGTGGAGGTGAAAGAAAGAAGGGAAACCATTTTTTCAACAATTTTTTTGGAAAATTAGAGGAAATCTCAGCAAGCCAGGCCTCCACTGCATGCATTTTGCTACCGATCTTACCTTCCCTGGTCTCACAACAGCCAGTACAGCGTTCCTCCAGGGTCTCTGCTTCAGCTCCTGCCTCCAGGTTCCTGCCTTGAGTTCTTGCCCTAACTTTCTTCAATGCTGAACTGTTACCCAGAAGTGTAAGATGAAATAAATCCTTTCTTCCCCTAAGTTGGTCTTAGTGTTGTATTACAGCAATAGAAACCAAAAAGAGGGAGCTCAGTCTAGAAATGGCTGTGGTAAGGTAGCAAAAGATGCTCAAGTCCAGGTTTTGGGGTCAAAAGCCTATCCAACCACACACCTTCATCTGTAGTATCAGAGTTTCTTAACTGAAAAATAAACTGATGTCCTATTAATAAAAATTAGAGTTTGGTTGGCCATCTCAGAAACAATGACTTAAGAATTTAGTCTTGTGTAACTATCTTAAGTTATAATCTGTAAATTACCTAATAAATGTTGAGTATACTTGTGCATCTTGAGTAAGATAGTACTGTGTGACTATAGTGAAAATGCAACCATGATATTCTTCAAATCTTGTCAAGCTCTCAGAATCTTAGGAATACACTGACCTTGGCTTGATATAACACTATGAAGTATGTCCCAAGGTTTTCCACTTTTTTATTCCTTTCAGCATCATGGCAAGTTTCATGGTGATTATTAACTAGTTTATTTGTGCACTTCCCTCACCCCCGCCCCCATGCAAGCTTAAACTGCTCAAACACAGAGATGTACTGACCACCCTTTTAACACTATGGTGTCTTGGCATCTTACCTGAATTGAAAATTTTCACAACTTTCAAGTATGAAATAAATCTTTCCAATATGGCAGGTCAGTTTTTTACTTGTGTTCTTAAAAACATGACAGGAACCTCACCCACACATGGTGCCGAGACCATTGAGGAAGACGGAAGGGAAAGATTGTAAGAGCCAGGGCTAGTCCATGATGAACACAGGGAAGCAACTGGAAGCTTGCACATGTGAATTTGTGGCAGTGGAGGCATTGAGCACAGGACCCATGCCAACTCAATTAAACAAGGGTCCAGAGGGGAGGGGAGAAATTAGTGGCAGTCTGGCCCTAGACTGAGAACTGCTGGACACTGATTGCTGCTGGGTGAGGAAGAGTATGTCTTCCATAGGATCTTTATATGGGTTGACTAGGCTCTGGTGGATAAATTTATATTGAAGGACATTTAGGTACAAATGCTTGAATGGATAAGACATAACATGTATGTCATAATGCATGGGGTCCAATGGGGGGATAGGGGAGGCATAGTTAGGGGTGGGGGGTCTAAATTTGATTAATAACTGTTATATGAAATTAGAAAAGTTCAATAAAAATATTCATAAAAAATACTTCAGGAAATGAAAATGTTGGGCCCTTGCTGTTTTAAGAATCACAAATGTTACATTCAACATGATGGAAAGATTGGCCATGTTTTGACCATGAATTGATGGTAGTCCCAGTGTGGCAGCGTGGCAGGTGTTTGTCAGCCTCCTATTCTTTTTCACAACAGATCTAGGATCATCTAACAAAGTAGGTTCGGTGACAGTAAAAAATGTACACATAATCACAGAGAAAAAATAATAACATGAAAAACCAAAATAACATATCCCCACCAAATACCAGTAATCCTCTAGAGGAGCATAATGAGAATCCTCTAGAGACAATGCAGGACATGGATCTCAAAAGAACAATGATGAATATGATAAAAGAATTCACTGAATTTAAAGAACACACAAACAAGGTAATCATAGAGCTGAAGGAAGATAGGGATAAACTTCTGAATGAATTCAGAAAAGAGCTAGAAATATTGAAGAATACTCAGGCTGAAATAAAGAACGAAGTGAAACACTCCATAAGCCAATTACAAACGACAGGAGAATGCCTCACCAATAGGATGAATGAAATGGAAAACAGACTAGCAAGACTGGAAGATCAACTGTATGAATTAGATCACTCAAGCAAAGATTATGAAAAATTTAAGAAATCACAAGAATGAAATATGCAGGAATTGAGTGATACCATAAAAAGACCAAACTTGCGAATCATAGGCATACA
>NW_008355272.1:1109667-1110358 GCF_000622305.1 Nannospalax galili
AGATGAAATCATGAAATTTGCAGGTAAATGGATGGAACTAGAATCTGTTATACTAAGTGAAGTAACACAATGTCAGAAAAAAAATTGACATATGTTCTCCCTCATATGTGGATCCTAGGATCAGACTCTGATAAATAAGTATGCAAACAGACATAACTGCAGGAAACAAGACAAGGGTAAGAAAACAGTGAGGTAAAGGAAAAGAAATAACCTGAAGGAGAAGAATAGTAAGCAACAGGCCTTAAGAAGGGAGATATGGATAAAAAGTGGGTTAGATTAAGGGAGGGGGGAGGGAAGGGTATATGAGGAACCTACGGGATAAGGAGAAAGAAGAAGCTCAAGAGGTAGGATCATAGGACCAAGGGTATTAGTAAGGAAGAAAGGGGGGAAGTGGGGACACCTTAAGTGGGAAAACCATGATAGAGGGGTGAGACGATACAAGAGAGAAACAATGCTTACCTAGTCACGAAAACCAGAGGGAACCATATTATTCCTACAATCTACTGACAAATTATACATAACAGATCAAGAAATATATCTCTAGATAAGGTTTATTTGAGACCAACTGGTCATTACCCCAGATTTATCTGCAGGACACACAATAATTAAAAATGCCAGAATGGTGGAACCAAACTTCTTGGGTTTAACAGACATACCTTGAGATCTATACTAATTGGGTCAGAGGGATACA
>NW_008355272.1:1111500-1141552 GCF_000622305.1 Nannospalax galili
GCAATCATTATGCCCAAAAATCTTAATTACTGTAATAGTTTGTATATTGTTAAAACTGTAACTTTAATTGTAAAAAAAAAAAAATTTAAAAAAAAATGCCAGAATGGTGAAAAAAAAAAAAAAGTATAACTCTTGTGTGAGATTTTTCACAACAGATCTAAGATCTTCTAAGGAAGTATGCTTAGGAAACTTAAAGTAACTTCCTTAGCATCGTTATTCTGATTGTAACCCCAATCTTCTGGCTCCAATACAGTGATATTTCTGTAGCACAATGACAGTCTTACAAGAAATTAAGAGAGAAAAACCATGGAAATGTGGTCATGTGTGAGTGTCCCTCCTCTGCTTAAGACAGGATTTGGGCTTTGTGGAACTCTTTCTTCATTTAAGTTGATGGAGTAAATTGCCCTACATGCACCCAGCCTCTATGTGTGTTCTACAAATTGCCCTCAAGTGCCCTCAGGAAAGAAGCTTCTCTAGCCCTTCTGACCCCATGCATATTACCAAAGTTCCACACAACTGTTGATTTTTGACACTAGAAAAGATGCCTTAGAGTCCCAAGGTGGGCAAAGATGTGGACATAGTTCTCACGGTGTCCTTGTCAGCAATATCCTTGTTAAAAGACCAGAATGATAGTCAAATAGCATCCTTTCATCAGCATCTTACACTAGGTCATTTTCCTAGATGTGAAAGCACAAGAACGTTTCCTCAGTGAGTGGCAGAGACAGAGAGCAGGGAAGACGGCATATGTCATGATATGCTTCACAGTAAACCCTAATATCTTCCCTGGGTTTTAAATGATCTCTAGACAAGTACATTGTTCTGGTACATGGATGCCCTAAACTATTCTTTAATATGTATTATTTATTATTTTTATTTTATATGTATGAGCGCATTGTTTGCATGTATGTGAGTGCATCTGTGTTGTACAATGCCTGCAGAGGACAGAAGAAGGTATCAGATCCCCCTGGAACTGGAGTTACAGATGGTTGTTAGCTGCCACACAGGTGCTAGGAACTGAACCCAGGTCCTCTGCAAGAGCAGTCAGTGCTCTTAACCATTGAACCATCTCTTCACCCCCTAAAGTATTATTATGTATTATTAAAATTATATTAACCTAGTAGATAGAGTATGACAATAAATGTGAAGTATTTAAATATAAATATCTACGGATGTTATATCATTGAATAGCTACTTCAACAAACAAAATATTAGTATTAGTATATTACACTTATGCCATTATTATGTTTTTTTGGTTGGCTTTGCTTGTTTGTTTTTGTTTGTTTGTTTGTTTGTGGCAGGGTCTTTCTGTAGCCCCAACTGGCCTGGAACTCATTATGTAGACAAGGCTGGCCTTGATCTCACAGAGATCCACCTGCCTCTGCCTCTGCTTCTGCCTCTGCAGGGATTAAAGGTATGTAGGACCATACCCAGCTCCTGGATCATTATTTTATGTTTTTGATATGTAAAATTGTTTGGATGAGAATTCAAGTGTGGCTATGTTAAATTTTTGGAATCCATGTTTTCTTGAAGAAACGGCATGATGAGAACAAACCAAAGTTAGTGGCTATTTCTCTACAACCATAACAAAATAAATGTGCTATGAAATAAACACCTTTAAATAATATGTGGGGAATAGCTTAGCCTCTGGTACCCAAAATCTAATAATTTGTATATTTTACATATATATGTTCCATATGTAAGATAAATAAGGTGATAAAAATTCAATGGGCTTGAGAAATAATTTTCCTTACAATTTTTGAAAACATGACAGAAAGTTAATTAAAATGTTAAGTGTCTGATCCATCAATTTAATGATGTTAGTGACTTTTCTTTTCCTCTGTGTATATGTATTGCCTCCTAAAATAAGTACTAGCCAAGATGAAGCTTTAAAATTGAAGAAATAAAATAATTAAATTATTTTAATTTTTAAAAAATTGAATCGAAGGGTCTGGAGAGATGGCTCAGCAGTTAAGAGCACCAGTTGCTCTTGTAGAGGACCCTGGATTCAGTTCCCAGCACCCACATGGAGGCTAACAACCATTTGTAACTCCAGTTCCCAGGAATTCTACACCCTCTTCTGACCTCCACAGGCACTGCAAGACTCAGGTGCACTTACATACAAGCAGGCAATACACTCATACACATAAAATAAAAATAATATTTTTTAATTGAATTGAAAATCTTCCCACTACTGTGGACCTTCAAACATCTGAGTCAACAAACTGAGATGCATGGGTGACACTTAACAAAATTCATATGGGATTTGGACTTACAGAATAATCTTTGCCTTGGAAATCAATCCAATCCTCAAATGAAGTCCATCTTTTTCTCTAGAATAAACACAGCAAGATCTTGGCACTTCCAAACAGGACAATGTGTAAACTCCCAGGCATGTTAGAATCACCCGTGTTTATTTAACAACCCCACTGATAGGATTAAATGGGTTTAAAGATTAAATGGTTTTACAAGAGTGAGTTTTACACATATGCAGAGTGTTTGTTGATAAATAAATTTAAATTCAAATGATATAAATTATGAGAAGTAATTTTCCTTGTAAACACTAGACATATTTTGAAAACTTTTCTATGGAGGCCAGAATCTTTCATGTTGCCAAAATCCTGCCTACAAATTCATTAGTCAGATTTACTCTATTCAAGCCAGGCTTGTAGCTAAAGAGGGTTCATCCAAATTGAAACAAGTCAGCTGCTGAGTAATGTCCCAGTTTTCACAACTGTGGAGAGTGTCCTGAACTCGAGAAAAGAACATGGTCTCCTAAAGAATGGGAGGCTAGTATTGATGATGTACAAGGGGCCAAAGAATGATGATCCAGCATGTGGCTATCAACTGGGATTTGATTTTATCATGTCCTTTGGGGAATATCAGCTGTATATATTCTGCTATAGCCAAATAGTCAATTGCCATAAAAATTTCAAAACATTTTCATTTTTAGGATAAGAAATACATAGTACCTGCAGTTCTTGATTAGTAAGTCCAAAAGAAGTATTCTAGAAAACAAAAATCCAAAATTTTCCATTCTAATAAACATGGGAGCTGTTTCACAGAACATTCTCCTGCACCTAAATGATTGAAGAAATAATATATGTTCACAATGTATCTATGCCCAAGGAGTAAGGTAGGATTTTATATTTTGTTTAGTAGAAGTAAACAGTTTACATGGTAAACAATAAAATACTAATGTTAAAAGAACTTTAAGTGATAGCCGGAGGGATAACTCACTCCATAAAGTGATTTCCATAAGGACCTGAGTTCAGTTACCAGAATCCCCATACAAAAGCCAGGCATGGTGATGTATGCTTGCAATCACAGCACTGTGGAGATAGAGACAAAGTGGATCCCTGGGATCCAGCCAGTCTAGCCCACTTAGAGAGCTCCAGGCTAGTGAGAGGCCCCGTTTAACAAGATAGGCAGTGTCTGAGAGAAAACACTCAAGGTTGACCTCTGGCCTCCACACTCGCATGTGCAATACACACACACACACACACACACACACACAAACACACACACCACAGGAATAGGTATATACACACAAACACACACCTAAAATAATTTTAAAGTAAGCAAACAAAAAAGCATTTGTGTGCAACCATACATGCACACTCACATGGGAAACAAATGAATGCATATGGTAAGTATTAAAAGGACTCAAATCATCCACCACAAATTGGTTTTAGCTTTATCTCCAGGACTCGAATTGGCAGAGAGAAGCATTTCATCTTTTTCTAGAAACTTCTTTTTTATCACATTAATGTATATATTTATGTGCATGATAGACAGAGGAAGTGGTTTCATCCTTTGAAACCAAGAAGGCTTGGATGTCTGCAGTCTGGACCAGTGTTGGGAATGGCAGTCTTATCTCTGAGTTATACTTGAGGTCACTCTTCCCTTTCCTTGAAGAATAGCTCATGTTTCAATCAAATAGCCCTATTTCTCAGCCTATAAAATCCAAGAAGTCTGATAGCCTTCCTTCTGTTAGCCCATTTTTCTTTTTCTTTTAATTTATTTTTTCCAACTTAAAAAAAAAAACTTTAGTGAGAATTTCGTACATGCATGTAAGGTGTTTTGATCAAATCCACACCCACTTTCTCCCCTCCAACACCTCCCATATTTCCCCATCACTTTTTCTCTGACAGCTTCCTGTTCTTTCTTTCTTTCAAAAAAGGGGCTTTTTGCTACTCTAACATTATCCCTCTGAAGAGGTAACCCTAAAATCTTTTAGGGATTAGATAAGAGCTCCAAAATACTTCTGTCATTTTTGGCTTTTAGAACAGAATATGTTGCTAAGAGGCCCAAGGACATTTTGACTTTTAGCCATTAGCCCATTTTTCTGTGCCCACCTCAGTTCACACCAATAGTGTCTCTACCCTTAGAATCCAGTAATCTCAGTCACATGACGATCCAGTAAGCTTCTGTGTTTTCTTTAGAGCATGTTTCTTCATTTTTTGTGACATCCTGATATCCTGGTTATTTCCCAGATCTTCAGGTTCTGCTTCCTCTTGCTTAACAGTTTCTTCATGTCTTCACCTCTATCTTCTCATGATCTACTCTAAGTATTCGTGAAGAATCAAGCCAAACATTCAACATTTTCCTCAGAAATTTCCCCAGCAAGGGGACTAGATTGATGTTCAGAACTTCCTATACAAGCATGAGGACCTGAGTTCAGATCCCCCAGCACCCACAATAAAAACGAAAACCCAGACATGGCAGTATGCACCTGTAACCCCACTAGTGGTGGAGCAGAAACAGGTCGGTGGATCCTGGAGACTTACTGACCAGACAGGACAGGTAAAACCTCAAATTCATGCATGTATTTGCCCAGGCCATACTTAAGAGCCAAATGCATACAATAGACCTTATCTTTTCTCCTTGATATTGATTAGTTTAGGAATAAGTCTGATATCCAGTTCTGGTCCAAGGTATGTGAAAGATAGTCTGTACAGATATCCTGAGAAAACATTCTTCTTCTTACCTAAGAAGGGGTTCATTCTGGGAAGAAATGCCCATTCTTCTTAAAGATTTGAGGTATGGGCCTACTGTAGCCACCCTTCACCAGCCTGAATGTAAAATGAATATTGCATATGACAGAAGAATGGATGGGATAAAAATCTGGGTCTTTGATGCCATCACTGAGCCACTAGGTCAACAACACTAAAGCCCATCATACATCTGCACTCAGTAACACAAAATCAGAAGAATTTTGTGCCTCAGATCATCTAGGTCAATATGTGAGTTATATGAAGCCATAGTCACTACAAGTAACATAGTTTCTTTCTTTTTGAGACAAGGTCTCACAAAGAGTTCCAAATACAGACTTGGAACTTTATTATGTAGCTTAAGTTGGCCTCAAACTGGATGTGATCGTCTGCCTCAGCCTCCCAAGTGCTGAGATTACAGTCATGAAATCCAATACCTATCTAATAATATATTCTTTTTAAAGACAAAATTTCAGAAATTTACAATGTAATATTAGTATATTATAGAATCTCACATTATATTGTTTTTAAAAAGTCTATTGTATTTGAATACAAACCATTTGATCATAGGCTCCTTTTAATTTTTCTCATTAGCTAAGTCCTATTAATCCACAACAAAAGAGGTTGGTTGTTGAAAGCTATCCCTGAGGACAGAACTGAAATTGACTTATAAAAGGGATAAATAAAGAACCTCATTCAAAAATAAAAATAAACCACCAAAATTCCTTTGGGGAAAAATATTTTTAAAACATTTGAAATCTTGAACACAACAATCTTTTTTTTTTTTTTGCTACACTTTACTTGGTTTAATTGTTCCCATAACCACTTTTTGCTCCAGATCTTCACTAAAACTCACCATGGGAACATGTATTGGTAAAACATTTGGGAACAAAAGACTATCAGATTTTCCCACAGATTTAGTGCCAAATTTCTCTTTAATCTGAAGACACAGGATCCCAACAAATCAGAAGGGTTGAACTTTGAGATAGTGTAATACATATATAATTTTAACTTCTAGATATCACCTTGGTAGGGAGATTACAGTTGGGGCATTCTGGGTTTGAACCCAGAAGTTCATATATAAAAACTTGGTCCCCAGAATAGCAGTCATGAATTGCTATAGACCTTTAAGAAGTGAAGTCTTGTAAAAAAGCCAAAGGTCATGGGGGGGTGCATTGTGGGACTTATCCCCATGGTCTCATTCTCTGCTTCTCAGAATGAGATGTGAATGCTCACTCCAGCAAACATGTCTGCCATGATATGCTTACATCCCAAGATGTTCACACCAATTCATGCCCTCATCCTGAAGTTGAACCTCCAATCTGTGAGCTAAATAAATCTTTTCTCTTTCAAGTTAATTGCCTCGTGTACTTTTTAATAATCATGCAAAGCTGACAGATACAGAGGCTTTTCATATCCTAAATCTGGCATACTAAACAATGATAAATATGTATTACATAAAAATAAAACTGCCAGGCTCCATGAACAACAGGCACTTCCATAGGACTTCACCTTCAGAACAACCCAAAGGGCACACCTGTGCATTTGTATCTACTTTGGTCCCAGATGGACACAAATTCAACCAACAGAAGTGCAAAATATCCTAACCATCACTGTGATTCTAAAAGTATTTGTAGGATATTCTGATTAGGATCAGCCTTTCTATTAATGTCTAAAATCCTTGATAGTGCTCTCTTCTACTATTTCACAGCATTCCATCCCCAATGCCCATGTAATGCCCCACCTATTGTAAGCTGTCAATAAATGCATAATGGAAAAATGAATATATACGTGAAAGAGGCATTTTAAAACCCTCATAGATCAATTGAAGAAGTAAATCACTCATGCTGAGTGACTATAATAAAAGAAAAAAATTACACTCATCATAAAATAATGTCTATAGGTAAAGGGAAGCGTGTCAAAGACAGTATATTTGCATTAAGTTCTACAGAAAGAGATAAATGACAAATTGTGGAAATATGTGCCTTCCTTTGTATATGTCCTTTACTTAAGGCCATGCCAGCTTATTCCTTTCCTGCTAAATTTAGTGGGATTTGGACCATGATTTAATCACTGTAGTGTAAATTTTCAAGCCATAATACTTCTGTAAGAATGAAGGGCTGTCTGTCATGTCCCTGAATGCTGGCATATATGTTCCTTTCCTTGTCCTAACTACTCAATATAGAATCAGGAAGTCATCCCATTACTTAATTTGTTTGTTGGGAATCACTAAGGTTGTAGGCTAATTAGTTATAAAACTAGTTTGTGGATCAGGAAGTTATATAGTGCTCTGGTACACAGAGGCAGACAGAAAGCATCAATTTCCAGAATGCTCTACTTCTAACATCATCATCACAGTTGATGCACATCAAACTGAACGATCTTCAGAATCAGACACTGAAGGCAACGTGTTGATTTGGTGAGGTCAGCAGGGAGCAAATGGGGAAACACGGAGGAAAAGATCCCAAGGCTACAGTCAAGTAGATGTTGAAGCCCATTAGTATATTTCACTCTTTGTCAACAAATGCTGGAGCAAAGACCTAGACAGCTTGACAAATGAGAAAGATCATGGAGAACACTTAGGAAGATGATTAAGGGAGTGCAGTAATTGATATATGAGGAGAAAGGATTTTGAAAAATCTAATTATAGAGAGACTCAGCCAAATGATGAGCTTGCTGAGAAAGTGCAGATGCACTTCTGGTTCGCACTTGTATGCAAATCCCAGAGAAGGACAGAAGAAAATAAATAAGTCATTCTAAAAGGATGTGAGTAGGAGTGAGAGGAAGAAATAAAAAATGAAGAAGTCAAGAACCGGTATCAGGGCAGAATTTTCACAAGATAATGCCTAAGTCAAAGGATCCTGCCATGCCTGGCAGCCTCATTTCCACATAAAGAATCTGGAGGCTGACTCCAGTTAGCTCTGCCATGTCTCCTCCCTGGCCTAATGGGCTGGACAGAAAGGCTTTGTCACTCCAATTAGTGTGATTGTTTAATATAAGCAGCTTTTATGTTTATAACGGAAGCATGGTTAAAATACACATAGAAAAATACTCCAAAATTTAAAAGATTTTGAAGCTGCATTAGAATTTGGCTAAAACTGAACTCCAGGAGAAACTTGAGAGTGCTGCAGGCCCCTTGCTCTGTGTTCTGGTGTCCTTTACTGTTTCAAGAAACAGGGCTTCTTAGTCAAATGTTCAACCCCTCAGGGTCTTCCAGAGCCCTGAGAGACCATAAAGCCTATCCTCCACTCAAATAGAAAAGTTTGCCAGTCACCACTCATCACAAAAGCTTCTTTTGCAACAGACAGAGACTATTATAGAATTCCACAACTGGCCCCGCACAGAAAATAAGTGTCTGTGGGATGTCGAACCCTAAGTGACACATCTGAAGTAGAACCTCTACACCTAGGCTCATGGAACACAGTGGAACAAGGGATGGAGACAATACTAAGGCATCTCTCAACTCTCATCAGCAAAGTTTCCCCATGCAACAGAGGAAAATGAACCAAAAAGTCACAACTGACCAAAATGTAGAGAATAAGAGACTGCAGAGTGTGGGTCCCTGAACAGGACTCCTATATTAAACTTCACCCACCTGGGGCTCAGGGACCATTGTGGAGGAGGGACAGAAAGATTGTAAGAGCCAGGGGAGGAAGTACATGACCATAAGGAAACAGAGTCCTACAGACTCCTGGGACTTTGCTCAGGGGTGACAGCATGCACAAGACACATGCAAACACAATCAGAAAAAAAAAAAAACATAGAACTGGGGAAATGAGCAGAAGGCCACAACTTTGGCAAGGAACTATTGGCAGCTGATCACTGCTGGGTGAGGGAGAGTTGATCTTCTTTAAGGGAATGATGCTAAACAGAATGAACAGGCTCCAGTGAATGAACTCACACCAAAGGAAAGCTAGATATACAAACTCGATTCAATAGGCCTTAACATGTATGACAAAACGCATAAAGTCCTGTGAGTGGGACATGAGGAGGGTGCAGATAGGGAAGGGGGTGCTAAATATGATTGAGATGTATTTATTGTAAGAGATGCACAAAAATTCAATAAAAATATTTTTACAAAGCAATACACATAAAAACTTTAAGAAATAAAAACTCAAGATATTATTTTCACTTGATAATTATTTAGCATTTTAAACACCATCATACTAGGCAAGAAAATATGAAAAAATAAGTTCAAAGTTAAAATCTATTTTTGGTATGCACCATGCCAACTTTCAGTAGAGAGATGAATACAATAGTTATATAATTGACAGATTCTAAACAAGATGATATGTGTGCATATATATAAACACATGAATAGCAATTGATTGTACTATACATGGTGTTTTAGAACCTGAGAGTTTTTCACCTCATCAAATGTACTAGTATTTTCCTACACATTGAAAGCATTTTCCTAAAATGTGATTGTTTTGGGACCACAGAGCATTTGATATTAAATACATTTGATTGTTTACTTCATCAATATGATGTGGTTCAATTTTTAAATTATTCCTTATCTTTTCCTATTAGGAAGAATGTCACAGATGTCCATGTACATAAATCTATCACTCAAAAGAGTTTCAAAAATGAAATTCTAGGTCAAAGGAATTAAGCACTTTTATGGCTTTTAATTTGCACTGACAACTCTGATGTATGAACAAAACAGCTTAACCATGTCCTCCCCAAAACTCGGGCTTATTTTTTATCTGAATGGCCCATATGACAGATCAAATACAAGAGTTTATATCCCTAAACATGTGTACACATAAGACAGACTAATAGGGGTGAATATGTTAAAATATATACACGGACAAATGTGTCATAATGAAACTAATTATTACGTGTAACTAGCATATGTTAACAACACATCTAAGTGCTTGAATGTGTGTAAATAAGGGATACTGAGAGTGGATGTAAACTATGAAGTTAGATGGGAGACCACAAGAGGGGAGCAATGTAGAGAAAGTGAGGGGAGGGCAAAGGAACTCAGGCTACACAAAAGTGGAAAGGGGGCAACTGGATAAAAGACTGCAAGGCTGGGGAGAAGGAAGAAGTGGAGAGAGGGAGGAACAACAAAAACTAATAATGTTTGAAAAATGCCATAGTCGAACCCAGTCCTTTGTAAGCTAATAAAAATGGTTTAAACTTAGGTAGATTACATTCCTACTTTATTACATATAGTTATGAAGTTTCATATCTTTTTTAATCTTAAATTTGCATTTATTTAATTATAAATATAGCCAGTGACTTTCCCAATATTAGATAATGATAGAAGCGTTAATTCCTCAAACTTGTGTGTGAATATGTAATTTCTGGTTTTCTAAGTAGAAAAATCTGTATGTTTTATTTTAACCTTATTAATCATATTCTTCAAGACTTATCTTTTTAAACTTTGCCTCTATTTGATTTGCTGCACTTTAAAGGGATCTGGTGAAACCGTCAGATTATTCTGTAAGTCCATTAGCTTAGCCTTGCATGCACTGCAGCTGTCTTGGGGGATGCTGACATTTTAATAACTGCTATGCTTTCTTGCCAATTTCTTGTTTTCAGCATGCTATTCCTTGCACTCTTCACTGTTTTTTGCCAGATTTTTTCTAGTTTTCCTGATATTAATATCACATTTATATGCGTTTTCTGAGGTTGCTATTGCTATTACTGTCATCTTCGCATGTCTACCCGTTTCCATGTATTTGTTGTCAGGAGTCTGATGTCATTTCACAAAACGTCTCTGTTAAATATCACAATGCTGGCTTTTGAAAAACAATCTCACATTTACTAGGGCATGTGTGGACTCTGCTGCCAGTACATTCTTTTTACTTTTCTTTTTTTACCGTCTGTTAGTTGGTTAAAATTCTTTATTTCTTTTTCCTACACTATTAATTTTAAAATAACATTTTTAGAATTTTTCCAGTGGTTATTTTGAATCTTAAACACACACAATGAAATTCTAACAGTAAAATTCAATTAGAATTTAACTTGTGAAAAAATGTTTTTTTTCAATCTTTGTACACTTGCTTTGGAGGGAGAGAAGTCACTTTATTTTGAATTTTTGTTTTTACACTGTTTGAGAATTTCATGCATGCATATAATGTGTTTTGATCAAATCTAATGCCCATCTCCCCCTCCAAATTCTCCCTTATCCACCTTACCGTGTTTCCCCCCCAACTTCATGTCCTCATTTTTTAAAACCCACTGAGTTGAATTAGTACTGCCTATACGTACATGTGTGTAGACCATCTTGTGGAGCAATTTTAGCCTCTCAGGGGGCAAATCCACAAACAAACAAACAAACAAAAACCACAACTGACTCTCCTTCCCCCAACAGCCATCAATTTTCAATAGTATCTCAGACAGGGATGGGACTTCATGAGTCCCTCCCCCATCAAGCTGAAGCGATCTTGTGCAAGTCTTGCGCATGCAGACACAACAGCAGTGAACTCATGTATGCAGTAGCTCCATCATGTCTGCCAAATACTATTTCAATGCAGATTTTCACTACTCTGGCTCTTAAAATTTTTTCTTCTCCCATCCAGGGACTCACACCCTGCAGCCTCTTATTCCCTACACTTTGGCCATTTGTAGCCTTTTGTGTTCATTGTCCTCAGTTGCATGAGGGAACTTCCTTGATGAGAGTTGAGAAATGCATTAGTATCTCTCTACCCCTTGTTCCACTGTGTACCATGAGCCACAGGTGCAGAGATTCCATTGTAGATGTGTCACTTAGGGTTGGGAATCTCAGACACTTATTCTCTGTGTGTACTTAGTTTTAGAGCTCTGTAATATTCTCTGTCTGTTGCAGAAGAAACTTTTTTGACGAGTGGTGACTGACATACTATATAAAATTTTATTTACCCAGGACTCAAGAATCATTGAAGAAGAGGGGGTAAAAAAATTGTAAGAGCCAGGAGAGGAAGTGCATGAACAGAGTCTTACAGGTTCCTGGGACCTTGATCATATGAATCTACAGCAATGGTGTCAGTATGCACAAGACCCACACAAACTCAGTCAGACATAAAACCCAGTATAGAACTGCGGCAATGGGCATCAGGCCCCAACCTTAGCCAAATAACTTTTGGTAGCTGATTACTACTGGGTGAGGGAGAGCTGATTTTCTTTAAGGGAGAGACTCCAAATAGGCTGACTAGACCCCTGTGGATGAACTTGCACTGATGGACATCTAGGTACACTAACTGGACTTGACATATGACAACATATACGACAGAATGTATTAAATCAGGAGGGGCATGTTATTCAGGGGGTCCAGATAGGAGGGGGATATAAAGATGATTCAGATGTTTTGTATCAAATGCACAAAAATTCAAATAAATAAATAAAAATTTTTTTTAATCTTTGAGTGGTTGGTGAGGGTGATCCAGGAGACTCCCAAAATAATAACACAGGCTATTGCCAAACCTCTTGTCTAACTCCCAGAACTAGTAGGTAAGACCCTACTGCTGAAGACAGAACATACTTCAGATACAGGACTTGAAGCAATGATGGACTTGAAGCAATGACCGGGAAGCCTTCTAACCAATGTTTGGCTGTCATAATGCTAGATTCTTATATGCAAACTACCAAGGGAGAAAAAAAATCAATGGTCAAGCCCAGCCCTAAAACCTAATAACCATAATGATCTGCATGTCAAACTACCTCTGTTGGTGCAGTAGTGACATTGTTATCTGGGGGATAAGCAACAGCTATCTAATTGGACTTAAAGCCTTCTGAGTGGGAGGCAGCTCACATGTGGCACTGTAAACTCAGTCAAGTATACATGGAAGGAGAAGACATATTTCCTAGAGAAACCCTATCTCATATCTCTAGACAAATGAAATTTCTTACTATATGCTAAATATTGATTCTTATATTTACAGACAAGTATACCATATACCACTCATCAAAGAAACTTCTTTTTGCAACAGATAGAGGCTACTGCAGAATTGCACAACTAGTCAGGCACAGAGAACATATGTCTGAGAGACACCCTGTACTAGGTGACACATCTACAGTTAAACCTCTACAACTAAGGCTCATGAAACATAGTAGAACAAGTAGAGAGAAAACTAATGCATCACTCAACTCTGACCAGTTTCCTTATACAACAGAGTGCACTGCACACAGAAAGCCACAACTGGCCAAGTTTTAAAGAATAAGAGACTGCAAGGTGTAGGATAAGACTCCTACATGGCACCTCACCCACCCACGGCTCAAGGACCATTATGGAAGAGGGGGCAGAAAGACTGTAAGAGCCAGGCCTTGTTCATGAACATAGGGAAGCAGAGGCTTCAGGGCACTGGAAGCTTGCACATGTGAACTTGTGGCAATAGAAGGATCAAGCACAGGACCCATGACAAGTCAATTAAACAAAGGTCCACAGGGGAGGAGAGAAAGAGGTGGCAGGCTGTCACTAGACTGATAACTACTGGAGACTGATTGCTGCTGGGTGAGGGAGACTATGCCTTATATTTGATCTTTAGATGGGCTGACTAGAATCCAATAGACAAATTTATACTGAAGGACATCTGGATACAAATGGTTGACTGCACAGGACTTAACATGTATGGTGGAATACATGGGATTTGGTGGGAGAATTGGGGGACATGGATGGGGGAGGGTTCTAAATTTGATTAAGAATTGTTTTATGAAATTACAAAAGCTCAATAAAAAGCTTTTAAAAAATACTGGTAAACAGGAAAAGAAAATCTTTCTGTTCCCTCTTTCTCAATGATCCCTGAGCCTTGGGGGAGAATGGGCTATGGATGCTCCATTTAGAAATAAGCACTACACAGTCTCTTATTCGCTGCAACTTGACAAGTTGTGGGTCTTTGTATTAATCACAATCCACTGCAAAAAGAAGCTGCTCTGATGAGGTTGAAAGGTGTACTAATCTACAGGTGTAAAGATAAAACAAGGTATAGCTTATTACTATGTCTATGTAGTGGAATTATTAGTCTCTCCCCTAGGGCCTGGGACCTAGCCAGCCACAGGTGTTTGGCCCATTTAATGATTGCTTCCTGTTAGGATGAAAGACAAGGATGTGAATACAGAAGTCAGCTAACGATTTTGACTAGTTTCTCTTTTTTTCCTGTATTTCTAAATAAAAGATATTTGCAGTTTCTAATGGTTAAAAATAAGAGTACATGGTAATTAATCCAAATCCACAACTGGCCAAAGTGCAGAGAATACATGAAATTGAGCTGGGGATGGTAAGGGGAGTGCAGATGGGGAAAGGGATAGTAGCATAATCAAAATATATTGTGTGGACTTTGCAGAAATTCACTAAAAACCCAGATCGATGTGAAAAACAATAAAGAACAGCCACGCTTTTCTATGCATTTAAATCTCATCCAAGCAGGAGAGCTGACACAGCTGACAAAGTGTGTGCCCTGCAAGTGTGAGGACCTGCGTTCAGATCTCCAAAGTCCACTTCAAAGCAGAGCACAGTGACACAGGTCTAGAATCCCAGTGCTGGAAGATGGGAGGCACAGACTGGAGAAGCCTTGGGAGCTCGCAGTCCAACTAGTCTTGCCTATGTGGTGAAGTTCCAGGTCAGTCAGAGGCCTGTTTCAAACAAAGGTGGATGGTACCTGAAGACTGACCCCATAGGTTGTCCTCTCACCTCTACACATCTGAACCTGGAACCACATGTATGTACACACACACACACACACACACACACACACACACACACATAAATACACAAACATATATACATACATATACAAACTGTCCTGGACCACTTCAGTTGTCAACTTGATATTGCTGGGAAGAGGAAACCTCAACTGGGGAATATCCTCTACCATATTCTGCTGTGGCCATGTCTGTGGAGTGTTTTCTTCATTTCTGAGTGATGTGAAGTGGCCCAGCCCACCATGAGTGGTGCATCCCTGGACAAATAGTTCTAGGTTGTGTAAGGAAGCAGGCTGAAATTTCCCCCCTCTACCTTGGCATGTCAACTAATTTTATCACTATGCAGATCTCATTAGACTATCATACTATGGAGATTTCATGTTTAGAATGAATTAACCAGAAGCAAGTGCCTTTTCCCCTCTGACTCTTATAGTTTTTCCATTCCCTCGTTCACGATGTTCCCTGAGCCTTAGGTGTAGAGATTGTATTGTAGTTGCATTGCTTAGGGCCAGGTACTCACTGTCACTTATTCTCTGTATTTTGATCAGTTTTGGGGACTTTGTAATACTATCTATTGCAAAAAGAAGCCTCTTTGATGATTGCGGACAGGTACACTTGTCTGTAACTATAAGGATACATATTTAGAATATAGTAAGAAACAAACTTGAAAAGTGACAGAAATAGGTTCTTCTCTAGGGCCTATGAGCTCTCCACCCATCTACACTTGGTTCTGTTTACAGTACTGTTCTAGCTTGTTTCTACATTGTTGTGACAAAATACTCTGACCAATACCAATGGGGAGGAAAGGGTTTATTTTATCTTACATCTCCCAGGTCACAGTTCATCAGGGAGCCCTGGGTAGAAACTCAAGGCAGGAACCTGGAGGCAGGAGCTGGAACACAGGCCATGGAGGAATGCTGCTTACTGGCTTGCTCCCCAGCTCCTGCTCAGCCTGCTTTCTTATGCAACACAGGCCCACCTGCCCAGGGGTGGCACCACCCACAGTGGGCTGGGCCCTCCCACATCACTCAACAATCAAGAAGATACCCCACAGACATGGCCACAGGCTCCTCTTATAGAGGAAATTCCCCAATTGAGGCTCCCTCTACCCAAGTGTGTCAAGTTGACACCAAAGCTATCCAGCACAAGTACCATGCACGGATTCTTTCCTGCTGAGTGGGCCTTAAGTCCAATTAGACAGCTGTTGATTACCCCACAGATAAAACTGCCACTATTGGACAAATGGAGATAATTTGCTGAGCCAGTCATTATTGTGGTTCATAGGCTTACAGCTGTGTATGATCAGTGAATGCTTTTCTTCCTTGGCAGCTTACGTAGTATCTTCTGATACTAACAGAGCTAGTGTTCAGGGACGAGTTTCCAGGTCAGTTCCTGCTCAATTGCTTCAAACCCTATGAGTTAAAGCAAGTTGTGTCTTTAGCAATTGAGTCTTACCTTCAAGTTCTGGGAGGAAAACAAGGACTGTGTCAATATCTTGTATATTTTAAGAGTCTCTTGGACTATCATGACCAATAACTTGAAGGGAGAGAGAAATTTCATGGGGTTCTACCTCTAGATGAAGTGGTCCAAGCAATCATGATGCTGAGGGAGGGAGAATCAGTTTTCTGCAGGGACCAGCTCACTGAGAGGTTATGTGCTTTGAAGGGGGCAGCCCCCAAAACACAGATACATATGAACAGCACTAAAGGGATAACGCACATATATGTTTGTAAATGTATATATGCATAAGCAACAATAATATATCAAAGAAGAGGTCAAGAAATTGAGAGGAAGTGGAGGGGACATAAGAGGAGTTGGAGGAGTACTAGGAAGGGTGGAAATAATATAAATACAATACTCATGTATGAAATTCTCAAAAAATAGAATACTTGAAAATTAAAATACACATTAAATAATTATAATAATTAATATTTTTCAAAACAAAAAAAATGAAAAGAAAGAAAGAAGACTGAACATGGGTCAGAGGAACAAGCCAGTACACATCATTCCTCCATGGCCTGTGCTTCAGCTCCTGCCTCCAGGTTCCTGTCCTGAGTTCCTGCCTTGGTCTCCCTTAATGATGAACTATGAATAGGACATGTGAGCCAAATAGAGCCTTTCCTCCCCAAGTTGGTTTTGGTTGGAATGTTATGTCACAACAATAGAAACTTAACTAGAAAACACACACACTACATACACACACACACACACACACACACACACACACACACACAATCTTTCCCCCTAAAAGCATACTCAACACATTTTTGCTATTTCTTTAAATATGTATCTTGATTCTATAAATAATACACTGAAACTGTTATTTACTGACATCAGGTTCAACAGTGACTATGAACTTCTTGATTTGGTAGATGACTGAATTGGCCTCCCAAAACCCACAGATAACCTTTTTGTCTTATTTCCCTCAAAGGTGGAGAGCTAGAACACCTCTCTTGACTCATTTGAATCTAAATGTGGCCATGTGATACATTTCTGGTCAATGAATTGTAAGCAGGGCTCTCTAGGGACAACGTTGCTTCCTTTCTAGAAAAAGTTACACTAGGAGAAAGAAATTTAGTCCATAACCATTTACTTTCCCATCATCACACAAAGGCACAGTTCCCATATGGTAAGGATGTTGGAAGAGGAGGCTGTAAAGAGCTTGACCCCTGGTGAAAAAATTTTGCTATTTTACTAGTCCCAGGATATCTGGTCCAAGATTTAAGGCCACTTTACTAGGATCATCTGTCCTTCATAATTGTTGTATTTACTTCACTTTTGTTTAATAAAGACCAAGTAATCAAGATAACATAATCTTAGGCTTTCATATATGTTACTGATGATCTTTGACATTCATATAACTTATTGACATCCTAATTATGTAAATCTTTTTAACTGTTTGTATTCAGTCATTACAAGTCTTTTACTCATGAATAAGTTTTCCCTCCCTGTCTCCTCTGTTCCCATTCTACAATTACATTTAAAGGCAGAATTTGTGTTCTCTCTGTTTTCACCACTCATCTGCACTCTCGGCTCCTCTGCGTTTGTGCTCTTGAATCACTGAATTCATGATGTTCTTAAATTATTTTATACTGTGAAACAGTTGTAGAAAATGATCATGTTTCTTGAGTAATATTTTCCTCACTTAGATTCTTCATCTGCCTATTGGATACCTGTTTCTTTGTATATCTACAGGGTTTCCACACATATTGTTACTTTCTATGCTAATTAAGACAGTGCTTACTATGTATTTTAGTCATATTACATGACTTTAGTTGAAGTATCCAGTAGTTCATGTCCCTGTCAACAGATGCCTGATTACCTTCCCCTCAATTGTACAATGGAGGTACAAGCATTTGCTCTCTATCTGTTTATATGAGGCTACAGAGAGAAGGAGGGCCTAGGTCCCGATTTTGATACATTTACCTAAGTAGAACTACCAAAATTTTAGAAATCCAAACAATCAAAAACTATAATATAAAACAATGTTTAGGTATATCTGTGTTATTGATTTATGTTTAAAGAGTAAATGTTTATTTGACATAATGATATTCCTTATCTATTTTTATTACATAAATGATAATGCTTGTTTTAAAAATAAGGCTAAAAGTGTTAATTGGTAGTAATTAATAGTAGACCTAAAAAATATGCAAATAGGAAAACTGGGATTTTGGGGTTTGTATTTTGTTTTGTTTTGTTTTTGTTGACATGGTCTTCCTACTCCCAGCCAACCTGGAAGTCACTATATGGATCAGTCTGGCCTCCATCTCATAGAGATTCACCTGCCTCTGCCTCCCTAGGGCTGGTATTAAAGGAACACATCACCACACCCAGTGTGAAAAAAGGGAAGATTGCAATACTATTTTATATTTCTTTCTGCTCTTTGATAGAGCTACTTATCCATTAGCTGTTGCACCTATGCTGTAGATGCCTGATGCTGCATTAATGTGATTTCTCAAGGCATACAGAACAAGCTTTTCTAAAAGAAGAACATTAGTATGATAAAACTAAACACAAATTAACTATATGTAATAATGAACAAGAAAGTTTCAATCTCTTGATACAGTTGGATGGTTTGATCTTTCTATTTACTTCCCAATAATGATTCTCTGAAGTGCATGCTTCCTTTAGGGTATCATTCTTTTCTTGTATGTTAGGGCAAAACTGAAGTAATTTAATATAAAATTCATCTTGTCTTGTAGCTCTGTTCCTGTGGTTCCTTCATTACACCAATTTCTGGTGTTGCACAGATGTGGTGATGTCAAGATTACACAGGCCCTCTCCACAATAGTATTTAAGCTAGGAATATTTAACATTTTATTTAGCTGAAGCAGAAGGTTTTTAGACATGTAGTAATTAGTTTTCACCCAAAATGACATCTACTTTGTATGAACAGGTTTGTTAGAGTAGACCAGTGAGTTGTCTTTACAATAGACCCTTGCATTTTTATTAATTCTATGAGAATCTTATACAGTTTTTAATCATATTCACCTCTCCTTCCCCAACACTTTGAGATCCATTCTTCCCTTCTCACCCAATTTTGTGTCCACTTTTTCTTTACAAATCCATCAAGTCCAATTTGTGCTGCTCATATACTCTTACATGGGGCCATCCACTGGAGTGTGTTTGGCCTATCAGAGACCACATCCTTAAAGAAAATGGATTCTCCTTCTCTCAGCAGCTATCAATTTCCAATATATTCTCAGCTAGGTTAGTGGCCACTTCCCCCACACTGGAATTTTGTCTGGTTCAAGTTTGCATGGGTCTTGTACATCCTGTCATAACCATTAGGAATTCATATGTGTAACTACCCTGTTGTGTCTAGAAAATATTTTATTGCAGTCATCTTCTGCCTCTGGCTCTTGCAACATTTCTGTCCCCTCTTCTGCAATAATCCTTAAGTCTTGGGAAGGGGGGGAGTATAATATTGGTGTCCCATTTAGGAATGAGCATTCTACAATCTCTTATTCTCTACACCTAAACCAGTTATGACTCTCTGTCACAAAAATATTAAAGGAGTACTAGAGGTCAAATTATTACTATTTGCAGATGATATTATATTATACATAAGAGATCCCAATAATTCCACCAACACTACTATAAATGATTAATACTTTCAGCAATGTTGCAAAATAAGCTTACAAAAGTCAGTAACATTTCTATATAGCAACAACAAGCAATTGGAGAAAGAATTCATGGAAACTCTCCCATTCACAATAGCCTCAAAAAAAAGTATCTAGGAATAATTGTTTACTTGATGGTAAAGATCTCTACAATAAAAATTTTAAATCTTTGAAGAAAGAGATAGAGGAAGACACCAGCAGATGGAACATCTCCCATGCTCATGGATTGGTAGAATATTGTGAAAATGACCATCTTACCAAAAGCAATCTATAGATTCAATGTAATGTCAGTCAAAGTCCTCATGACATTCTTCACAAAACTAGAGAAAACCATCCTAAATGTATATGGAATCATGAAAGATCCCAGATAGTCAAAGCAATCTTGAGCACAAAGAGCAATGCTGGGGGGACTAAGATACCAGATCTCAAACTATATTTCAGAGTTATAGTCATAAAAACAGTATGATACTGGCACAAAAATAGACACGTAAATCAAGGGAACATAATAGAAGACCCAAATATGAGTACATGGAATTTCAGCCACCTGATATTTGACAAAGGTGCCAAGAACATACAATGGAAGAAAGACAGCCTCTTCAGCAAATGGTACTGGCAAAACTGGATCTTCACTTACAGAAGAATGAAATTTGACCTTATCTTTCACTCTGTACAAAAGTCAACTCCAAATATATTAAAGGCCTCAATATGAAACCTGAAAGTCTAAAACTGCTAGAGGAAAACATAGGCAGTACCCTACAAGATATAGGTGTAGGAAAGGACTTTCTAAATGGGACATCAGTTGCTCAGGCATTGAGGTCAACAATCCACAAGTGGAACCTCATTAAACTAAAAAGCTATGTACAGCAAAAGAAACAACCAAGGAAGTGAAGAGGAAGACCACTGAGTGGGAGAAAATCTTCAACTGCTATACAACCAACAGAGGATTAATATCCAGAATATACAAAGGACTCAAAAGCAAAGAAATAAAAGAAAAATGACCCAATAAAAAGATGGGCTAAAGACATGAGCAGAGAGTTCTCAAACGAAGAAATAAAAATGGCTAAGAAACACCTTAAAAAGTGCTCAACACCCTTAGTAATTAGAGAAATGCAGATCAAAACCACTTTAAGATTCCATCTTACCCCAGTCAGACTGGCCAAGATAAAGAGAACAAAAGACTCCAAATGCTGGGGAGGATGCAGGGAGAGGGGAACACTCATTCATTCATGAAACCACTGTAGAAATCAGTATGGAGAACTCTCAAAAAACTAAAAATGAATCTACCATATGATCCAGTTATATCAGTTCTTGGCATATACCCAAAGTACTCATCCTACTGTAGAGATACCTGTACATCCATGTTTGTTGTTGCTCGTTTCACAATAGTTAGGACATGGAAACAACCTACAATGTCCCTCAACTGATGAAAGGATAATAAGAAATGTAGAACATTTACACAATGGAGTTCTACTCAGTGGCAAGGAAAGACAAAATTATGAAGTTTGCAGGTAAATGGATGGAACTAGAAACTATTATACCAAGTAAAGCAACACAGTAAAAAGCAAGAATGTATGTTCTCCCTCATTTGTGGATCTTAGCACCAATCCTTTGTATGTAAGTATATGTCCTGATGTAACAGCAGGAAAATGGAAAGGAAGCACAGAGACAACAGGAAAGAAAGAGTCAAAGAGAAGGGGATAGTAGGAAACAGATGTTAATGGGACAAAATAGGGGTATTTAACTGGGGAGGAGGAAAGGACCTACAAGGAACCATGGGGTAAAGGGGAAGAAGGAACTCAGGAGAGTGGGGATAATAGGAGACAGGTATTATCAAGGGAAAATGGGGATGCTTAAACTGAGGAGGGAGGAGGGAAACTAGACAGGGAGAGAAAGAGGAGAGATAAATAAAGTTTGGAGGTATAAAGCCAGATGGAAATGCATTAACTTAAAAGCCCCTTGAAAAATATACATATAATAGCTGTACTTGAGTGCATGTGCATACTTGAAGATTATATAACAAGGAGCACAGTGCCAGAAAGGACAAACTTCCTTTTGAGGTGTTGGCCAGAATAGTCCAAGAGATTGCCCAAATAACACAGGCTATTGCCACAGCCCTTGATTAATTACCAGAATCTGAAGACCCTTTGCTGACGACAGGACATACTTTCAACACAGAATTTGGAGCAATGGAGCTAGAGCTGACCCAGAAGCCTTCTCCCTGAAGACTAGCTCTCATAGTTCTAGATGATACTATGCAAGCTGCTTAGGGAAAAAATCAATAGTCCAACCCAGTGGTAAAGCCTAATAATCACAATGACTGTCACAGCAAACTATTGCTATTGGTGCAGTAGTGGCACTTTTGTCTTGGAGGTAATCAAAAGCTAATTGAACCTAAAGCCCTCTCAATGGGAGGGAACTCCTGGGTAGTACTATATATATAGCAAAATACACATGGCTGGATCAGTCATAGACCCTAGAGGAAGACTTATCTCTGTCATATCTCTAAACAAATAAAATTTATTATTGTATGCTAAATATGGATCCTTCTAATCATAGACAAGTATATTCTATTTATAGACAAGATACCACTCACTAAAGACGCTTCTTTTTGCAATAGATGGAGGCTACTGCAGAGCTCCACAACTGTCACACACAAAGAATATATGTCTGAGAGATGCTCAGCCCTAAGTAACATATTTACAGTGGAACCTCGAAACCTAAGACTCATGATATGTAGCTGAACAGAGGTAGAGAGAATACTAATTCATCATTCAACTCTCACCAGAAAAACTTCCTCATACAACAGAGTGTGATACACACAGAAGGGCAAAACTGGACAGATGTAGAGACTAAGAGACTGCAGAGTGTATGTCCCTGGATAGGATTCCTATATTAAGCCTCATCCACCCACAGTTCAGAGACCACTGCAGGAGAGGAAGCAGAAAGATTGTAAGAGCCAGGGTTGGTGCATGAACATAAGAAAACAGACTTTCAAGCCACTGAGAACTTGCTCATATGAACTCACAACAATGGTGACAGCATGCACAAGACCCATGCTGACTCAATCATACAAAAACCCACCATAGAACTGGGGAAATGGGCAGCAGGCCCCAACCCTAGCTGAGGAACTTTTGGCAACTGATTACTGTGCTGTGAGGGAGGGTAGATCTTCTTTAAGGGAGAGACTCTAGATAGGCTGACTAAACTCCAGTGGATGAACTTGCACCAAATGACATCTCAGTACAAATGCTTGATTAGATAGGACTTAACATATATGACAGAATGCATGGAATCTGATTGGGGAGAGGCTACTGTGGGGCACAGATGGGGAAGGGGTTAAATTTGATTAAGATCTATTATACAAAATGGACAGAAACGCAATAAAAATATTTTTATAAGAAGGTTTTCTCATGATATTTGAGAGTTGTGCTAATCTATGAATATAACAGTAAATCCCCAGATGTTGGGTTAATACTGCATCCACTTAGCTGAATAATAGTAGTAGTATGTCTTTCCTTAGGACCTATGACTTATCTAGCCACAGGTTCTTAGCCTGATAACGGTACCAGGTTTGGGTTTCAGCTTGAGGAGAGGGTCTCAAATCTAATCAGAAAGTGTTTGGTTAGTCCCTTATCATTCGTGTCGTGTCACTACTGCTCCAGGGGGCATATCGTGTGAAGCCAGTTATGATTGTAGCTCACAGGGTTCACAGCTGTGTAAAATTGATGATTACTTTTTTCTTCCCATAGTATGCATAGCACCTTCCAGCATATGAAAGCTAATCAACAAGGATGAGGCACCTAGGTCAGTACCAGCTTAATTTCTCCATGTTATAAGACTCGAGCATGTAGTGTCTTCACCAACAGGGTCTTGCTGCCAAGTTCTGAAGAGTAACCAAGAGCGATGGCAATGACCATAGAGTTTGGAACCCATTGTCCAACAGCTCCAAAAGAGGAAGCCCTTTCCTAGCACCGGGCTTTCTGTTAGCCTGTGATGTGTAGTAGGGACATCTTCATTAAAGGGTAACTTCATTTAACTTTTTCTATATGGGTATATTCTGGGAAGTTGCTACAGTAGTAGGTTTCCATATGACTTTTTCAAAAAGACTAGTGTTAGTGATCTCTCCCTGTACCCCCTCTTCTACCCTGTCCTTCTGTCTCTTACCCCATTTAACCCTTACTATTCCATTATTCCCCCTTCCCCCTTTATAACTCTGTATTTTATAAATCGAGAAAGTTGTATTCAAATTGGCTACCATTTTCTATTGACATTTTTTGAATTCTGAAGCAGCCCTATTTCCAAAACTTGAGTTTTGTTGTTACTGTCCTTCCTGTTGTTGTTACTATTATTGTTGTTGTTTCATACTACCTAAGTTCTACAGCACAGCACAGCTCAGTTTAACCGATTCATCTTTTTCATAGACCATTGAAAAGGTTTGGAAAAACAGCATATAAATCTCTACAGTAATCTCCTTCCTCACTTTGATCCTTAACGTGTTTGCAAGTTGGAGAAAGAGATTCTATGAGCTCACACTTTCAATCTATGTTACAACAGGCCCTTGTTTTAGTATAGTTTCTATGGACAGCAGCAGAGTTATCAAGTTATACAAACTTAAATCCCAGTATCTACAAGGCATACTCTTCCATTTTTATAAAATCAAAGTATTATTGATGGCTTCTACATGTTTAAAGGAAAAATAAATGTGGCTAGTTTTATTATGAAAGCCTCAATACTACAGGTAAACAAATCACATGCCTTCGAGAAAACAGCACTGTGCAAAATGTATGTGCAACCTTCAGCAGGTAAACTCCTGCCATATTCTTCAGTGAAAACTTTTATAAACCAGCTAGAATTTGCCAAACTTGGTATTAGTTCTATATGCCAGAAACATGCAGATAAATGAGGAAAATCTAGTGTGCATTTGGATGAGATTATCAACAATTTTTAACATTTTCAAAGAAATCAAGAAGATGGTTTGTAGCTCCATTATTTTAGCCTAAGAGGTAGGGCTGACACATGAATCATGATCAGAAATAAAAACCAACAGAACATCTTCTCATGATAAGAAGGATCAGACCAGTTATCAAACTGCCCCCTATTATATCACTGGGTATTTTAATGGAAACCTGTGAATCAGGAAATACAATTCTACTCTGTTTCACAGAACAGTCAAGAAAACCAGGATAACTATGTGTGTGGTTTGAATGAAAATGCCCCCCATAGGCTCCAAGTATTTAGACATTTTTCACCATTTGGTGGTGATTTGGGAGGCTTTAGGAGGTATGGCCATGCTGAAGGAAGCATGTCACTAAGGGTGGGCTTTGAGAGTTCTTAAGCCTTGCCAGATTTCCAGTATCTCTCTGATTCTTATGCCTCCTTGAAGATGTGAGTGCTTGGCTTTCTGCTCCTGCTCTGGACAACTCATCCACTGTGCCTCCTCGCCATGATGGACTCTTAATTCTTCTGGAACCATAAGCTCAAATAAACTCTTCCTTCTATAAGTTCCCTTGGCTACAGTGCTTTATCACAGCAACAGAAAAGCAATTAATATGCTATGTTAAAGCACAAACTAATTCAGCAACCACTACATTCCATTGAGCATTCAATCTTTATGTGGACAAAAAATAATTAAATCGTCATGAAAATATTTGCTGTCTCAAATTTTTTGTCTCAAATTTTTGAGACTTTCATCTTCATACGTACTTTCCCATTCCTTCTCTATCATCCCAAATCCAAAATTATTTTCAATTATTGTGCAATGTGCTTGACTTTTCTTATTTACCTGCCCAATCTGGATATAGGCATTCTTTAATCTGTCATTAAAATTACCCAGCCACATAGCCTTCATCTTCAGTGATGTCAGAGTCACTGTGACCATTATCGTTCTCACTATCTGAACTTTTTTTAAACCTGGCCATTACATTCACAAGATTTAAAACTAAAGTAACAAAAAAAAAGAGATTTTCAGCATTCCCAATGATTTTACACTTAAATGGCATTACTTAGAGTGACACAGAAAAAGAGAGTCCATATCTATGTGCTACAGATCAGGCTGCCAATGTCAGTCAATGTGACGGCAATGCAGACAGGATCAACTTGTTCATACACCTACCTATGCAGTGCTGCTTTCAGCCTTTATTTCAAAAGCTTCCGCGTGACATTTTACTTTTCCCCATTCTACATCAGAGTGAGAAACCAAGGCTTTTTGTATGAAGGGGTTTTCTAGAACACAAGATTTTCCATGGGACCATCACAATTAGGTGGAGATGGTTAGTCACCCTTTCTCTTGAAATGTATTAAAAAATATAATGACAATTAGAAAGTGAATGGCTACTCCCATAATATTCATGCCACTCTTGCACCAAAGGTCATATCTTTCCAGGCCAGTTGTTGAAACATGTAGGATTCACAGCTGGGTAAGGTTAATTATTGTCTTTTTTTCTTCCAGTAGCATGAATAGCACCTTCCAGCTTTCTGAAAGTCAGCCAGTAGAGACGAAGCTTTGAAGTCAGCACCAGTTTGATTTCTACTTGCTTTCTGTACAGCTCATATATGTGGTGCCTTCAGCAATAGGGTCTTACCATCAAGTTCTGGTGGGTAACCAAGAGCAGGGGAAATGGCCAGTGTTGTGTGAGGGTCTAGGCCAACCCTGGTCAACAGCTTCAAAAGAGGGAGTACATCCCTGGCATTGGACTTTTACTTTACTAACCTATGGTGTCTAGTAGAGGGTCAAGGATCATTGTAGAGCAAGTGGCAGAAAGACTGTAAGAGCTAGAAATTGTGGAGGACCACACGAAACAGAGTTTTCCAGAGAACTGAGAAGTTACTCAGATGAACTCACAGCAGTGGTGACAGCATGCGCAAATACAACCTAAGCTCAAACCAGAATAAATCCCAGCATAGATGTGAGGAAATTGGTAGGAAACCCCAACCATACCTGAGGAACTATTGGAAACTGGTGACTGCTGGGAGAATCAGTCTCTTTTAAGGGAATGATTCTTGGGAGGTTAGCCACCGGGCTCCAGTGAATGGATCTGGCCTTAACACACACACACACACACACACACACACACACACACACAAATATTATGAAAATTGGGTGGGAGTAGTAAGGGGAGTCAGACTAAACAAGATCTAAATATGATCAAAATATATTTTATGACACAAAAATTAAGTTAAAAAGTAGAAAAGAGTACTATGAAAAAATACAAATATAATGACAGAATTCAACTCATATAGGTAAGAAAATACACTATTCAAATGGGGGAAAGCTTTGAGCTCTGTTATGCTTCTTGTAGAGCATGGTCATGTCATGGAACATACCAGAAACCACTAACCTCAGCAGTACACACACACACACACACCTCCAGTAGCCATGTGCAATGTCATTCCACCTCAGGGACTAAAAGTACTGAGTAAAACTGATGGGTTTGGGCTAAAGACTCATTATTTTACAAGGTCAAGGGAAATTTGCCCTAGGGATCCTCAGAAAAATCTTACCTTGTGTATTTCCATAAATTGTGGATACTTATTGCTTATTTTATCCAGCAATTATTTCTTTTTCTATGAAATTATGCCTTGATTATTACACTGGAATAAGATGAGCCCACTATTGAATGATGTGCACACATTTCAAAAGTTTCACAGGATCAACAGCAAAAAGACAAACAAAACAATCAAAAATTGATTAAAGGAATTGAATAGACATTTCTGCAAAGAATATATACAAATGGCCAGTAAGCAATGTAAAAAAAATTCAATATCATTAGTCTTCAAAAGAATGTGTATCAATGAGATATCACTTCATACAGACTAGTATGACTAAAATAAAAATAAAAGGGTGTTAGAAATGGTGGGACTCCTCATTCATTACTGGTGGAGATATAAAATGGCACAGATAGTGTGGAAAAGAGTCTGGTGGTCTTCAAAAATTTATTATGTAAGTTTCATATAGACTAGCAATTTTACCATTAGCTACACATCTGAAAGTATTAAACTTTAGTAGTCAAATATATGTCCATGCATGTTCACAGCAGCACCAGTCACAACAGTCAGATGGTAGAAATAACTCAGATGCTCATCAGGTCTTTAGTGGATTCACAAAGTGTAACTGTAGCTGCTTTTGTAAAAATTGGAATATCATTCCACCACAAAGGAAATGATATACTGATACATAGTACAATATAAATGGACCTTGAAAATGCTAAGTGGAAAAAAAGCTAGACACAAAAGATCACAAGTTAAACAATTCCATCTATATGAAACACCTAGAATAGGTAAATATAGAGAGACAAAAAATAGATCACTAGTTGTTAGAAGCCAGAAAAAGTGGAAAAGGGGACGGGAATGAGGAATGACTGCTTAGCAGATATGACTCCTTCTTTGTGAAGGTAATGAAGACATCTTATAGCTAGAGATGGTCATGATGCAACATTGAGTTGTAGACTTAAATGGTTAATCTTGTGCAAATTTTATCTCAAATACAAAAATAAAAGATAACATGTTTATGACCTAACTCAAAAATTATTCAAAATGTAACAGTAAATAAAAATGCAATAGAAAAGCAGTAGTTTTAGAACAGTACTATCTTTGTAAAATAATAACGCATATTATAAATATATGCATGTTACTGTGTACATAAACTAATTTGAAGCATTACTGTGGGAATGACTTTTATAAATGGACATAATCTGGACTAATGACTTTGAATTAACCCCAGCAAAAGCATGTGTTCCTGTGTCTTGTGACCCGAGTACCTGATCTTGTTTCCTGGGACCCTCAATTCGGTACTCCATCCAAAAGATAATGAATGAATGTGGGTATGATTAAGAATTAACATATCAAAATGCTAAAACCAAGTACAACTTCCTTTAGTCCCAGTACTCAGGAGGCAGAGGGAGGGGAAATCTCTATGAGTTCAAGGCCTATCTGGTCTACATAGTGAGTCCCCAGCCAGTTGGGGCCACAGAGAGACCCTGTCTCAAACACACGCACACACACGCACACACACACACACACACACACACACACACACAAAAGACACACCCCTCTCCATCGCATGAAGGTTTGCCTTGACCTTGGATAAAAGAGATATCTAAAGCTAGGCATAAAAATGGTGGAGCCAAGCTTGTACTTCCCCCATTAAAGCTGGAAAACCATTTTGAATAAAATCATCTCTGGGGCTGAACTAGAGGACACAGTTCCAAAAACAGAGCTCCAAAGAGTGTTCCATCAGCACAGTTCCAGGAGACAGATGGTTCCAAGAGCTACCGAGGGGAACAAGTGTCCTCTGAGTTCAGGTCCACCCTTAAAAACTAAATTTAAAAGTCAGGCTTTTTGTACAGGTAATTATAGTAACACCACACGTTACAAGAACTATTCAAAGAAGCTAACTTTGGGGAGTAGAATTACAGACGATATCAACTATACATATATTACTTTTTTACAGAGACAATATGAAACGTAACAAACTTTTACAAAGTAATGATTGATTCTACCCACACCTACAGTAAGTACATTATCACCAACTTTCAACCTACTTATCTATCTCAGTTTTTTTATTTTTTTGGTATGTAGTTTTTAAATTTCAACAGTAACAATTTTTTGAAAAATATTTCCATCTGTCCTATATCTAGCCTTTGTTTTAACAGCTATCTTCCCACATTTGGTGAATAGGAGTTATTTCATTGCAAGTAGAAATGGTAAGGTGGGCCTTACCTTCTTCACTCAATCTGGACCCCACAGTATTATAGCTATAAGAAATGCCATGAGGCTTCAAGCATATGATGACCCTGAATTTCCAATACTGAATGAGGTCACAGGGAGATAGTACAATCTATCATTTTCTTCATGTATAATCTTCAAGTAATTCTGAAAGTTTTACAGAAAGACTTTTGAGGGGCTTTCAACACATACTTGTGAAGTCCTAGAGTCACAGACAGTGTGAATGGGGTAGAGAGCAGGGTAAACACAGAACTCTGAGTTTTCCATGACTGTTTTCCACAGAGGAGCTGTTATCTGTATTCTTCTGGGGTTCCATATGAGGATTCATTTCAAAATATAAGCAAGGAGCTTCCACTTTAAAAAGAAGTAGCTGGGATATCAGAGTATAAGGGCTCTAGTCGGGGGAGGGAGGCTATGGGAGGGTGCTATCTGGGAAGTGGGTATAAAAACAAATTAATTTAAAAATTTTTTAAAAATAATAATAATTCTTCAAAGCATAAAAATTTGCTCCTTAATAATGGATGTGAAAAACATTAATGGTGGATGTGAAAAACATTACCATTGAAATCTACCTGATGACTTTATATC
>NW_008355272.1:1141927-1207724 GCF_000622305.1 Nannospalax galili
TGCCCTTTCTTTGTTAGATTTTGTTGACTGATTCATGAATGTGCGTGTTAGTCTTCATTTGGATGTATGAACTGTAGCACAGTTTGAATGTTTTTGCTTAGAAACAAAGAGAAAGACATTTTATTCCATATAGCATTGATATTAATAGTTGATAAGTGATCCTCAAATAATGCATGGATGTAACCATAGCCTGGAGCTGCCTAAATTGAAAGCCTTCTGTATATTGCATAGCAAAAACAGCACAGCATTTAGAATTGGGGCCTCTGACTTGATTCCTGACATGGCACTGGATGTGTTGGTAAACATCTCTCAGGTTCTGCTTCATTGGCAATACAAATGCCAAGTTCAGTGGTGTAAAAAATAAGATAATATACGTATGAAAACATCCATGATATCTGGGATATTCAATTGATGTTTCATTTTTATTAATACTGATGATTCAGTTTCTTGCAAACCTGTGTTAATGACACCATCTGTAAGACTCACTTATGAGAGGCCTTTCTAGTAGCCCAAGGTTTCATGTCAAATTGCCTCCTTAGGACAAAGAAGTAAACCCACAGCAAACATTTTGGCAGATTCACAGCAGGTCTGCCCTGTCACTTTACACTGTAAACAAAAATTCCTGGAAAGAACAGCACCCTACATTGAACAGCCTGCAAGGCTAGTAAGAATTTCAATGACTGTAGGAAGGCAGTAATGTTGAAGGTCCAGAACCCAATTGCAATCATCTTGGGCTAACTTTGGTCTTCTTTCTAAAAATATTTTTATGTATTATTTTTATTTTATGTGTGTGAGTATATTGCCTGCATGTGTGTTAGTGCAATGTCCACAGAGGTCAGAAGAGGGCACTAGATCCCCTGGAACTGGAGTTACAGATGATTTTTAACCACCATGTGGGTGCTGGGAATCGAACCCCGGTCTGCTGCAATAGCAGCCAGTACTTTTAACCACTGAGTCATCTCTCCAGTCCAACCATAGTCTTATTAATAGTCATCTGTTGCCCACCTCTATGGCACCTAACATCCTTGTGACTAACAGGTAAAACATTTTGGAATGTATTAACTTAGCAGACCACCACTTTCCATCCATCAAAAGGCTAAGAATGTCATCAAATAGCATCTGAGGCGTATTTAAGAGATTTCCCAGCTTGGCTTCAACCCATCAACTTAATATTTTCCAATGTATTTAAAAAGCATCTTGAAGCCAAGCATGGTGGTACATGCCTTTAATCCAAACACTCAGGAAGCAGAGGCAGGTGAATCTCTGTGAGATTAATGCCAGCCTGGTCTACATAGCGCATTCCAGGCCAACTGGGGATAAAGGGAGACCCTGTCTCAAAAGACAAAAATAAAGTGCTTTGGTTTATTTACTGTAAAACTTCATCAAACTGTTACTGTGTTCTAACATGGGATTTGGCATAATCTAAATTGTTGTTCCTAAGCCATGGTCACTCACATTTGGCTCAAGAATAAACCATTTCTTTTCCCCTTTGAGATGAGTTGGGATTTTGCATCAACAACAGTGCACTTGGGAACCTGATGTACACAAAGCAAAAGATTAATCTTTACAGTTCATTAATTTTCTCATTTTTCCTTTAACTGATCAAAAGATAAGGTCCAGGGATTAATATTAGAATGAATGATATTTAAATCCATCTTGGCAACATACCATCTGTTCTGGATAGCTTTAGTGTCAACTTGACACACCTGGGTTGAGGGAGCCTCAATTGGGAAGTTGCCTTCATTGGGCTGGCCTGTAGCCATGTCCATGGGGCACCTGCTTGATTGTTGAGTGATGTGAGAGGGCCCAGCTTACTGTGGGTGGTACCACCCCTGGGTGGGTGGGCCTGTGTTGCATAAGAAAGCAGGCTGAGCAGGCAGGGAAGCAAGCCGCTAAGCAGTGTCCCTCCATGGTCTGTGTTCCAGCTCCTGCCTCCAGGTTCCTGCCCTCAGTTCCTGCCTTGGGCTCCCTAATGAACTGTGACCCAGGAGATGTAAGCTGAATAAACCTTTTCCTCCTCAAATTGGTAGTGGTCAGAGTATTTTGTCATGGCAATGGAGAAACAAACTAAGACACCATCCATAGATCTAGTGAATTCAATTTTCTAAGATTAGGACGCTCAAAAATAAGTTCTTTCCATGAAATACCACTTTATAACAATTCCTTAAAAGGTAATTTTCCTATATTGATATTAACCCTCTCCCCTCACCTGGCACATTGTGGAAAAGGTGATGGAAAGATTATAAGTGCCAGAGGTTGCAGGGGGCGGCGGGGGGTACTGCTGTGACCTGGTGTCCTCTGGACATGACAAGACCTTTGCACTCATGAACTCACAGCAGCTGTACTTACTTGCAAAATACCTGCACAAGATCAAGCCAGTCAACATTCCATCATGGATGGGGAGGGGGTCGCAAGGCTCCACTCCTAGCTGAAGAGCTATCTGCAGTTCTTGGTTTCTGGGGAAGAGCCAGTTTTCTTCAGGAGTGAGGACCCTGATAGGTTGACCTTACTCCAGGATGGCCTCACACCCTTGAGTATATGGCAGCACTAATTGCACTCTATGGGTAATTTTTTTTTAAATGAAGAGTACATGAAGTTGGGAGGAAGACACAGGGGTGGGGTCTGGGAAGAAATGGAAGGGGATCAAAATACATGATATACATCTATAAAAGTCTCACAGAATAAATTAACAATATTATATATAAGGAAGTTTTCCTGGTCAGAAATATTAATTGTATTCTGGAATCATTTTTGTAAGCACCAAGAAATTTGTAAGACTGTGTTCTCAAGTTGTTTTTCCTTTGCAACAAGAGACAAGATTAAAATGTGCGCAAAATACCATTGAAAATCAAAGTCCTCTTCACAGTTGTCTTCCAAAATATGCTCTTCTTTTTCTGCTTTTAAAAACAAAATCATTATTGACCCAGTGGCCGATTGTTCGAGGAACTCCCTTCAGCCTTCACCAACAACTACACTCAGAAAAGGATTAATAGTAGGGTACTACTTTGGAATGAGTTGTATCCTCATCAGAAATAAAATGTAAGAAGTCAATATTTGGGTCCTCCAAACAACAGAGATAAAATAATGGTGAATTGAATTTTTAAAGCTATTTTTTAAAAATTTCCCAGAAATAACATGTCTATAAATAAAAAAGGCCAGTTTGTGAACATGGCAATTTGGAGCTGTAATACTTACAGCTGCCAAGAGGTGGCGCTAGGTTACAGTTGCTCAGGATTTGTGGGTTGCTGCCATCTGGAACTGCTTTTCGTGTTTTTCTGCCTCATTGACTCTCCGTTGTGTTTCAGAAATATTGCCGTCTCCATTGCTATTGCCTGATCATTTTCTGCTTTCCCTCTTTCTCTTTTATATTTTAATTCCACAACTGTATTCTCTAACTCCATAACAGCATCATATAATTGGGGGACCTTGATATTAACTCTGGAAATCATTTTGGGGAGATTCATTTGGCCTGAATCAAGCCACATAAGATGGGATTATATTGTGTGTGATGATGATTACTATGATTAGGGTGGGTCATTTTCAAAGACAAATTGTTTCAACCTCCAGGAAGCAGAGGCCTGAGGCTGCCTCTTTCCTCTTTAGAGCCCTTGTGCTCCAGTAAAACTGTCCACTGCACATGTTTTATTTATTTATTCCAGCCATTTAATCATTTCTGTTTTTAAATCATATTGGGGGAAAAAGTAATCATGCTGCAGCCTGGTGTGGTGAGAATAGGCTTGCATGGGATTCAGGGAACCTGAAGCCTGTTTGAGTTCTTCTACACACTGCTTACATAAGTTCTAGGAAATCACCTGTTTCAGATTCACCATCTTATCAAGTGAGGTTGTCAAATTGAGAACACTCCACTTTCCCAACTACATGTAAAAATATTCAAATTGCAAAATGTTAACAGCACTGAGAAACAAAAATACACCTTCCAAAGTAAAATATTTAGAAGTCTGATATCCAAAGATAGGACGTTCTGCCAGGTAAAATCCCAGAGAAACGAGAATCATGTAAAAACAGCCTGAGAACAATGTTCTGGACCATAAGCCTTTGAGTACCTTTCGCCTTTGCATACCTGCATGCGAGAAGTCCTCTGGGACTGCTACTTAGCACACACACCTGAGAACTAGCCTTACAGAGGAATATGGTACATTGACTAGTAAAATAACAAAACAAAATGGTGCTGTTGTAGTTTCAATGTGAAATGCCCTCATGAGCGTATGTGTCTGAACATTTGGTCACCAGATGGTGGTGCTATTTTGGAAGTTGTGGAGATTTTAGGAAAGGTGTTGCTGGAGGACTTGGGTGACTAGGGATGGGCCTTGAGGTGGCCTTACCACAATTTCCTGTCTGCTGTCTGCTTCTTGACTACGATGGTATTGTGACCAGCTGTCACTAAGCTCTCCCTACCATGATGAACTGTTCCAGCAAACTGTGAACTAACACAAACTCTTCTTCCCTTAAATTGCTTCTTATTTATTTGGTCACAGACAGGAGAAAGTTAATGACTTCAGTGACTGCCACCACAGCCCCCCTCCGCTGCACTCCTATTCCAGGTTGCCCAAAGTGAACTGCTACAATAGTAACTACCAGTGTTTCTTTGGTTCCTTCAATCTGACCTTGGAGATTCTATGATATATTCAAGTAGTGACCAGAGGGGCTGCTTTGGATTATAAACTAGTACTGAGAAAGATCAGAAAGCTTCTGTAAAGATGACATAGAAAAGAAAACTATTCTTTAATGCAGAAAAGGAACAAATCAATCTTCTGAATATTCAAAGGAACAGAATAAATATTCATGGAACAGAATAAATGTAAAAGGGGAGAAAAAGGCAAAATAGCCAATCCTCACTCCAAGGAATATTCTAGAGGACATTTGTGTCCATGACACAAAAGCAAGTTCACACGAGGCTATAAATCTAAGATTATAAAACACTGAAAAGATATGAAATGCATAGTGCTGAGTTTGGAGTTTGATGGTGGCAATGAACAGCAGGCAGGTGCAACAGAAAAGAAAATTACTTAAGTTTAAAACAAAATAAGCAATTTGCCTAGGATATTTAAAAAATTGAACCAAAGTGACAAAATGCCTAGGAGGAGAAGAGCAGGAAGAAGGGGAGAGGAGAGGGAAAGGAAAAGAAGGCAATGCATGAAGAGCCTAGAGTTCTCACTGTCTTTCTGTCTCACTTTTTCTTCATCCCTACCTATCTCCAATACTGCCTTTATTAATACACAACTGTTTATTTCCCCCACCCAAGTATTCTGTTTTGAGTATTCTAATTTTCTCCTCTGCCCAGGAAACAATCCCCTGTCCACCCTCCACTCCTCATGCTTAACATTGATGAGTGAAGTCAGCTTCATCTGTCAAAACTTCTTTTCACTTCCTCCTTGGATGAAACTTTATCGTTAGTGATGGTGTTGTTAGTTTCCACACAAATATCTGTGAGGCAATGGCTACATTTTTAAAAAAAAAAAAAAAACATTGTATTCATTATTTTTATTTTATGTGTATGAGTGTATTGCCTGCATGTATGTGAGTGCACCCGTGTCTGGCAATGCTGCAGACGGAGGTCAGAGGAGGGCTTTGGATTCCCCTGGAAATGGAGTTAGGGACGGTTCACAGCTGCCATGTGGTAATTGAACCCAGGTCCTCTGCAAGAGCAGTCACTGCTCTTAACCGCTGAGCCATCTCTCCAGCCCCTACAATACATTTTATAATAGATAGTGCTGCAACAATATCCACTTAGTTTAAATTTTCACAATCACAAAAATAATGCGTAATAATTACAGAAAATATTAATAACTTACAGTTCCAAGACCCAGAAATACCTAGAGCTACCGGTATCCTCCTTTAAAAATTTGGCTGTGGAAGTTCTTTACCCAGAGGACACTTTGGGCATCTGTAACTGATGTATTAAGATATAATTGGCATACAATAAGTTATACACATTTAAATCATACCATTTGAGAGGACTTGACGGTATATTCACCTTGACTGCAACTGAGATAAAGAACATAGCCATAACCCCCAAAAGTCTCTCCTGATTCTTTGTAATTCTTCTGACCCTGATCCCCTCTCTCCAGATAGCCTCCAAACTGCTTTTTCTCCTCGTAGCTTATTAAGAAGTTTCTAGAATTTAATGCAAACAGAATCACATACTATGTATTTTTGCATGGCTTCATTATCTTTGAGCACAATTATTTTTTTTCTTTTTATTATAAAATTTTGGTTAGCATACAAAGTAATGGGCTTCATCAGGGCATCTTCGGTTATCACACTTTGTTCTCATCCACCCCTTCCCAGCTATCCTCCCCTGGGCCTCTCTTTAGCCCCAATTAGGCCCCTTTTCACTTTCTTATGACATATTCCCATTGTTCTCCTTATCCCCCGTGCTCCTTAATATCCCTTTCTTCCCTCTCATGATCCCCTTTCTACTTTCACACACACACACACACACACACACAAATAAATACACACACCCCACACACACTCCATACACACTCCACACATACCACATTTCACTTAACATAATGATTTTCAGTTACATCCATCTTCCTGTAGCTGTCATGTCATGATTTCATTTTTCTTTACCGTTCCACAAAATTACACACACACACACACACACACACACACACACACACACACACTGCACATTTTCAGTCTGTTCATTAGTTGATGCACATCTAAGCTAATTTCATTTTCTAGCTATTGGGAATAGTGCAGCAATAAACATGGAGCTCAGGATAATTATTTGAGATTTATTGATGTAGCAGCTTATATCAATAATGTGCTCTTTTTTGTTACTGATCAATATCTCATCATATGAAAATATTACTGTTTATCTGTGCATCCATCAGTGGGCATTAGGATTGCCTTCCATTTTTCACTATTATAAATAGAGTTCTATGAATACTGTGATGTCTGTGTAAGGACCTATGCTTTCATTTCTATTGTGTAGACACCTAGAAGAGGAAAGTCTGGATCACACAGTAGGTGTCTGTTTGGTTTTCCACTGTGGTTGTATTCTTCTGCACTCCCACCAGCAGAGAGGGAGAGCTCTGGCTTTTCTCTAACTTTATTCACTTTTTGATAATCTTTTTCCCCTTAACCATTCTAATACTCCCCATTCATCATCACATTATGTTTTAATATATATCTTCCTAGTGAACTATAATGTTGAGCAGATTTATATACATACTTTGTATACACAGCACAAGGCACTTTTATGAGTTACATGGTTGACAAATACTGTTCCACATCTTGTACCTTGTTTGCACATAGTTTTAATAATCTCTTTTGAGACTGAGTTTTCGACATTGACAAAATTCAATTTATCTAAAGACCTTTTACCTAGTCAATGATCAAAAAAGGTTTTCATCTCTTTTCCTCAAATATCTTATAGATGTGTATAACACAATATGTCTAATATGTTTTATTTTAAGCTCTTTAAAGTATAAAATATAAGTTAAAATTTATCATTTGCATGTGAATTTCTATTTTTCCAAATGCCACTTATTAAATAGATGTTTGTTTCTCTGTGAAATTTATGTAGGCCAAAAAACAATTGTCCAAATATGTGTGGGCTGATTTCTGAACTTTCTGTTCTATCCCATTAATCTACTTGTCAATCTTGGCATCAGGATCACAGTCTTAATTATCATAGTTTCATATGCAACTTGAAATGAAATGTTCTTACTCTTCCCACTTTGCCCTGCTCTTTCAAAATTGCTTTGATTATTCTAGATGCTTTGAATTTCCAAGTGAATCTTTAAATCAAATCGATAAGGTTATAACAAAAAGAGGTCTTCATAATTTGGACTGGGACTTAATTGAATCTAGAGGTCAATTGAAGGAAAATTGGCATTTAGACAGTACTGAGGCCCCGAACCACTGACTGTGTTTGCATGCTGTTTATTTTGTTTCCGCAATACTGCACACTTTGCAGCATACGTGCCTTTTTCATCTTTTCTCAGATTTATCCCCAAATGGTCAAATATTTAATGCTACTGAAAACCAAAAGCAATTTATGGATTCAATACAATCCCAGACAAAATCCAATGTACTTTTTTTCCATTAGTTCTTTGAGAATTTCATACAATGGGTTTTGATTATATTCACCCCAACCTCCAACAACTCCTTCCCAGTCCTCCCCACCCACTCACCTACCAAACTCTATGTCCTCTTTTGAAAAAAAATAACAAAAAACTCTGGAGTCCAATTTGCACTCCCCATACACTTTCGGTGTGGGACCATCCATTGGAACACATTCAAACTGCCAGGGGCCACAATCCTAAAGCAACTGTCTCATAGCAGCTGTCAATTGTCAATAGCACCTCAGACAGAGGTAGGGTTTATGCCAGGGGCCACAATCCTAAAGAAAACTGACTCTCCGTCTCATAGCAGCTGTCAATTGTCAATAGCACCTCAGACAGAGGTAGGGTTTCATGCCCACCACCCCTCTCCATGATGAGACTTTAGTCTGTCTTGAACTTTCACATGTCTTATCTATGCTGTCACAACACTGTGAGCTCATATATGCACTTGCCCTGTTGTATCCAGAAGACACCATTTCCTTGTAGCCATTCACCACCTCTAGCTCTTACCAGCTTTCTGCCCCCTATTCCACAGTGATCCCTGAACCTTGGAAAGACAGAATGTGATGTAGGTGTCCCATCTAGGCTGGTTCCACAGTCTCTTATTTTCTGTACCCTTACCAGTTTTGGACTCAATACTAACCACCATCTATTGCCAAAAGAAGCTTCTCTGATGAGGTTTTGAGAAATACACTGATCTATGAGTATAGCAATAAGTTGTTAGGAGTGAGTTTAGTACTATGTCTACTTAGCAGAAAAATAGCAGTAGGGTCTCCCCTACTGTCTATGACCTGTCTAACCACAGATTCTTGGCCCTGATAACAGTGCCAGGTATATATTTTATCTTGGGAAAAGGACCTTAAATCCATTCATAAAGTGGTTGGGTATTTACATGACATGTGTGCCACTATTGCAGTGGGCATGGCAGCACATTTCTGAACAGAGAGTACACAAATGAAGAAAGGTAAATGTCTAATAAATGTTTTATAGATGTTCAACATCATTAGCTATCAGGGAAATGCAAAGTAAAACTACTTTGAGGTTCCATCTCACCATAGTCAGAATGAATATCATCAATCAAATAAATGACAACAAATGCTACTAAGGATGTGGGAAAAGGGGATCTTTATTCACTGTTGGGGGGAGTGCAAGCTGGTGCAGCCATAATGGAAATTACCATAAAGGTTTCTCAAAACACTAAGATAGAACTATTATATGACCCAGCTATACCACTTTCTGGGGATATATTTAAAGGATTCTATGTCCTGTCATGCAGATACCTGCACATCCATGTTCACTGATGCTCTAATCATTATACCTAGGAAATGGAATCAACCTAATTGCCCATCAACTGATGGGTGGAGGATGAAAATGTGGTACATATATACAATAGAAATTTCTTTAGCACTAAGGAGAAATGCTTTTATGAAATGCAGGAAAATGGATGTAACTGGAATATATATTAAGTGATGTAATCCAAGCCCAGAAAGAAAATGCCATCTGCTCTCACTCACATGTGAATCACAGCTTTGAATACTTAGATTTTTGTGGTCAGAGGGTCTCTAAAGATCAGAGAGCAAAAAAAAGGAGCCATGAGATATGGGGATAAGGTCATGGGAGGGACAGTAAAACACAAGTAATATGAAAGTACAGAGTATACTAGGAGTGGGAAGTCTTAAGTGGGGAGGTGGTGAGAGTATGAAGTAAAGGTGGAAGTTGAGGTGAGGGGCCATTAAAAGTCAGGATGTATGAACAAGTCATATAGAAACCTACTGCTTCATAAGGTAACTAAAACATACAATAATAATTTACAGAGTTTGAATGGAGCTCCTCTGCATTGGTGGGCAATGCTGCTCTCAGAAGTCAAAATTTTTAAACAAAAATCCCAGTACCCAGTGTGGGATCTCTTCCTGAGTTGATGGCCAGAAAGCCTTCAGGGGCTCCCAAAATAGTAGAAACTATTGCCACTGCTCTTGGTTGCCCACAAGAACTAGATGGCAAGACCCTATTGCTAAATTCACAATCCACAGGACACAGATAAATCAGGCTGAAAACTAAACTAGAAGCTTTTCTCCTGCTAGCCACGTGGCATAAAACTGTCCTCCGAATATCAAGCTTGGTTGCACCTGCTTGCTTAGGGTCATCACACACAAACATGACTGTTGACACTCCACAAGAAAAGAGGGTCCAGAGAGTGAGCCACACCTCCCAAAGAACAGTCTGCTTGAGGTGTACAAGGGGGAGGGACTAAGGATATGTAAGCAGAAACCACCATGAGGTGCTCTCTTGCCAATTTGTGTGGCTGCCAGGAGGTCACAGGATCCATGCTTGGGTGTGGACTTTCCTAACAGCCCTAAATGGAGGGGGGGGGCTCTTCTGTAAATAACTCCTCACCCAGTGTTCTGTCAGTAAGTCTAATAAACACTCTAGGATTTTCCAAACTACAGTTTGGAGAATTTATACCTCATTTTACGGTAGGACCAAGGGAGGAGGCGGTCAGACAGCATTTGTGCCTCCCAGAAGGAGTTTTAGCAATAGTCAGAATATATAGTGCCAGAAGTTGGGAGAGAGAATTCATCAGTGGCTTTACCCAGCTGTAAATTTAGCATGCTACAATATGAACATGGCAAGCACAATGTACCCACTGATGCAATAGTGTCACAACTGTTTGGGGAGTAACCAACCACTTTCTGATTGGAACTGAGGCCTACTCACAGGAGGAAATACATGCCTGGTGCTACAAACCTTGTCAAAAGCTTACAGCTGGGGAGGCCACGGGCTCTAGGGGGTAAGTTATTAATGATGTTTTATTAAACTGACATGTAGTCAAACTGCATTCTAAATATAGGTTTATAGTTTATACCCATAAATTTGTGCTGTTTTCAACCTTTCTCAGATAAGCTTCTTATTACAGAGGGTGATGGTTAATGCAGAGGATATATATATATATATATGGTCAAAGTGATGAGAATAAGTGACTATTGAGTACTCAGTTCTAAACGTCACATTTCTAATACACAATTCAAGGACCGGGGAATATTGTGAAGGGGGGTCAGAAAGCCAGAGGATAAGTGGAGCATTACAAAATGTTTTCTGAATATGGCACAGCTATGGTGATCATGAACAAACAGAAATACTACTACCTGCATAAAATAAAAGCAATAAAAGCATGAGGAGGATGGGTTGGGTGGAAGAAGGAGGTCAGAATAGGGAGAAGGAGATGGAAGAGGCTAATGGAAAGTGACTAAGATCACAGCACATAACAGATACAGGTGAAACTAACAAAAATAACTGATAAAAATAAATTTTACTAAGAAAAAAATTAAACAAAACTGTATTTTTAGTTTTTTTTTCTTTTTTTTACTTTCCAATAGATTGGTGAAGCTTTCAGGAATATAGCTTATTTTTATACATTGATCTCGGAGCCTTACTAAGCATTATATCCTACTACAGAGATAAATGCACATCAATATTGATTGATATTCTATTCACAATAGCTAGGAGATGGAACCAGCCTAGATACCTATCAACTGATGAACTGATGTTGGGTTCTTAACACATCTCATTTCTCCTTTCCTGATTTTCACACACTTGCACACACACACACACACACACACACACACACACACACCCCACTACCTTCGCCTCTAATATTCTCATCTACATCCTAAATAATCCTAGTGAGCGTTCTCTTGAAGGCCCTGTACCAGTTCAAACTAAAGGAATCTCAGCATGTGCTATGAGTTCCACAGCGACAGGACCCCTGAAACCATCTCTGGCCAAGTCTGATTTCTGAGCCAGTAAATTACAGAGTATACTAGGAGCCAGTTTCTGAGACCCAAATCGCCTTCTAGACAGTGTTTGATTGTATTTTGTGAACTGAAAGCATGTTCACCATAGAAACTACTATAAAGATTGCCACATGGTAATAGTGAAATTGTGGTATATATACATGATGGAATGTTAATAATGTGTTCTTTATCTTTTTATACCCTGTTAATAGCAATTTGCTATGTTTGAAAGTATATATTCTATCTGCATTTCTTTAAGTGTTTTTCATTGAGTCTAGAATTCTATACTTTGGGAAACTGACTCTGTTTTTGTTTTTTTCACCCATATCATTTACAAAGAGAAATATGTTGGGTTCTTTTTAAAAATATTTTATTTATTATTTTTATATTTTATGTGTATGAGTGTTATGCCTGCATGTAGGTAAGTGCACCCATGTCGTGCAATGCCCATAGAGGACAGAAGAGGCCGTCGGATCCCCTGGAACTGGAGTAACTTTCAGTTGTTAGCTGCCATGTGGGTGCTGGAATTCGAACCTGGGTTTTCTGCAAGAACAGCCAGTGTTCTTAACTCCTGAGCCATCTCTTCAGCCCCAGAACAATCTTTTTTTTAGTATTGATCAGGGTTCTCTAAAGAAACAGAACTGGTAGAATCCATATATATGAGAGAGAGAGAGAGAGAGAGAGAGAGAGAGAGATACATGCATTTTTAACTATGTTTATAAAATACTACATTTCACTATGGTTTTGCTTTACATTCTTAGTGTTCTCTGTCTCTTCTTTCTTTCCCTCTCTCTGTATAGTTATAGGCAATGACAATCTAACAAAACTCCAGGTGCCAGGCCTGGAAAACTTCCCTCCAAGTTGTTGGTCAGTATAGTCAAAGAGATTCCCAAAACAATATAGATGTGACATTGTCCTTGATTTTTTTCTAGAACTCGAAGGGAAGATCCTATTCCTGAAAACACCACACATTTCAGACACAGGACCTGGAGGAATCAGTATAGGACTGACCTGGAAGCCTGCTCTTTGAGGACAGCCCACATAGTATCAAAAGGTGATATGCAATTGGCCAAGAAAAAAGAAAATATCCCTAAAACTGCAACAGTGGCACTTTTATCTTGGGGGGTGGGGGTGGAAAGTAACCATTGATGTCTAATTGGACTTAAAGCCAACACCTAGTACTGTAAACCTAGCCAGATATCTGTGGCTGGAGATATCAAAGACCCCACCAGAGAAACGACTACTCCACTTTCCTAAATCAATATCATTTCTAACTATAACCTAGACTTATCCTTAAATCCACAGCTAGTGTAGCTCTCACCACTCATCAAAAAAGCTTCTTTTTGTAAGAGATGGAGACTATTACAGAGATCCACAACTGGTCAAAATGCAGAGAATAAGTGACTGTGGGGTTCCCAGCACCAATTTATACATCTACAATGCAACTCCTCCACCTAAGGCTCAGGTAACATTGGGGTACAGAAGGGTGGAAAGATTGCAAGAGCTAGAGGATCAGGAGGCCTGCTGCAAGATAGTGTCTTCTAGATATGGCAGGGAAGTTGCACCCATGAAACCTCGATAATATGGCTGCCCAAACAAGACCTGCTAATGACAACACCAGTTGGCATGACAATCTGGGTAAGAGAAATTTTGCAAGGTCCCACCTCTAGATGAAGAGTTATAGACAGTCGTTAACTGTTGAGAGAGGGAGAATCAGTCTTCTTCAGAGATGAACTCCTGATAAGTCATCCAGTCTCAAGTGGTCAGCCCTAAAATCATGTACATAAAAGCACTACTAAACAGGCTCAATATGTATATATGTATACATATAGGTACATATACACATATATGTAACAATAGTAATTAAGGAAGAGGCAATGAAATTGAGAGGGAGTTGGGGACATTGGAAGAATTAGAAGGGGAGAGGGAGGAGTAGAAATGGTTTAAGTATAGTACTCACTCATGAAGTTCTCAAAAAATTGTAAAGATTAAAAATTTTTTCATTCACTGGTTCTAAGCGATTTGATTATGGTTGGCCTTGAAGTAGTTTTCTTCATGTTTCCTGTGCTTGTCATTCATTGAGCTTCCTAAATCCATGACCTTATAACTTTCCTCATATTTCAGACACTTAAGCCAGTATTTCTTTAAAAACTCTTTTTGTCCCTATCTGTCCTCCTCTTCTGAGGGACTCCAGCTATGTGTGAACTAAGATGTCTGAGGTGCCCCACTGGTCCCTCTCTGCTGACACCACCACCTCCTGTCCTCCTCTTCTGCCTCTCTCCATCCACAGTCTCCTCCCCTAACCCCTCCCTCCCTGTGCCGTGTTTCTTTTTGGAAACTTTCCATTATATCTTCAGATTTATCTTTTCTTTCATTTTATCTAATTTTCCTTAATTCGATCAAATGTATTTGCCTTTTGTACACTATATATTTTATTTCTAGAAGTTCAGTTTTGATCTTTTTTATATCTTGTATATACATTTACTCAATTTTTGAACATATGGAATGAACTTAGAATAACTTTTTAATGTTCTTGCCTGATACTGCTCATATCTGTATCAGCTGTGTTCTGATTTTCACTAAATGACTTATGTCCTCATTATTGGTATATTTTCCTATTCATTTACATATCTATTAATTTTATTGGATTATATGCACTTGGACTTTTACCTTGTTGAATGGGAATATGTTTATATTCCTGTAAGTATTCAGGAAAAAGTATTTGGCTAGAATGCAGTTATTATTACTTAAGAGTTGTTTGGTCCTCCAAGTCTTTCTTTTAGCATTTATTAGACAAGACCAGAGCAGTGCTCAGACTGAAAGCAGCTACTCTCTTCTGCTAAGTTGAGATGTTCTGTGTACTTTACCCAATACCCCATGAGTCAAAGTCATGAGATTTTCCAGTCCACTCTGTAGAACTTAACCTTATTTCCAGTTCCATGTGTGTGCCAAACATGGCTCCTTCCTTAATCTTCAGGGAGCCTTTCTCTACCTTTGGGTAGTTTCCCCACAGCTGTGCACTTAGAGATTCTCATCCATTCTCTTTCTCATAGTCTCCCCCTCCTCCTCCCCCAGCTCCTCTCTCTCCTGCCCTCTCACCCTCCCTCTCTTCTTCCCTTCTTTCTCCAGCACTCTTAGTTCCAGCACTCTGTCCTAAATTCTGTGTGCCTTGAACCTTCCAAACTTCAGATTAGCTCCTCAACTCTATTTCCTTAACTTAGGGTATCTTCTGGCCTGCACCTGGATCTTTCACCCCCAACCCCCACTACACTGAAGCCTGAAAATTCAGTCATCAGAGCAATACAAGAGCTCATCCTTCAGGGCTCACTATCCGTTATTGTCAGATATGCATATGTTTAAAAACATGGGTTTATCTTTTTAATCTGTAATTTGACTTTTTTTCAGATGGAAAGAAAAATCTAACCTCAATTTTCCCATCCAGTATGAATTTTGAACTAGAATTTCTCTAGTACATATTTTTATCATAAGCATTACCCAATGTAAACTGTATCCCTGGTATGTTTTTTGTGTTGCCACAAAATATTGTGATGTGTAAACATATAACTTTTACCAAGGATTCCCTGTTATTGAACTTTTCTGGTTATATCATTTCCAACTATAAATAACACTGTGATGGATGGTTTATGTACAAAACTTCATCCACATTTCACAATAATTCTTGAGTGTAAGAATGGGAGCTTCTTTCTGCTCATGGGTACAACCCTGCTATTTTCATATCCCTCTGCATCCCCGGCAGCATGTTAGTGCCTGTCTCATTGAATCCTCACTGCCCTAGTTATGTTCTATTGGTGCGATAAAAACACTGGCCAAACTGACTTGGGAAGGAATGGTTTTTTTTTTTGTAATTGTTATTATTCTTTTTTATTGAGCTTTTTAAATTTTATACATTTCCTATTCAAATCCAGACCCTCTCCCCCATCCATGCCTCCCTTGTCCCCCCACCAAACCCCATGCACTCTGCCATACATGCTAAATCCTATTCATTCAGGTGTTTGTACCCAATGTCCTTCAGTCTAAATGAGTCCACTGGAGTCTAGTCAGCCCATCCAACCAATGGTCATATGTAAAACATACTCTCCTTCACACAGGTTTATTTTTATCTTACATCTCCCAGCTCACAGTTTATCACTGAGAGAAGTCAGGACAGGACTCTGGAGGCAGGAGCTGAAGTACAGACCTTGGAGGAATGCTGCTTACTGGCTTCTTCCCTTGGCCTGTGCTCAGCCTGCTTTATTATGCAACCTAGGACCACCTGCCCAGGGGTGGCACCAGCCAAAGTACACTGGACCCTCCCACATCACTCAACAATCAAGAAAACGCCCCACAGACATGGTCATAACAGCCCAATGGAGACAGTTCCTCAATTGAAGTTCCCTCTACCCAGGCGTATCAAGTTGACAAATTAAGTTCTCCAACACACTCATCAATAATGTTATCATTTTTCAATATCTTTGCAGCTCTGATTTATAAAATTAGTGCCTGAATCTAAATTGTCTTTCTCTGATTATCTGAGAGTTGAATTTTTGTGACTTTATTGGGTTTTTTTCTATTTTAATGAACTATAGTTCATATTGCCATTCTTATCTTCTAAGATGCTAGTTTTTCAAATAAATTTGGTTGAGCTACTTGTTTCATACCCTTGTAATACACTCCAGTCATGTATTAACTTACTCTGTGTGTGTGCATGTGTATGTGCATATTCATACCCTTATAATACACTCCAATCATGTGTTAACTTACTGTGTGTGCATGTGCATGTATGTGTGCATGTGCATGTATGTGTGCATGTGTGTGCATATGCTTGCTTTTCTGTCATCATACTTGTTCCTACATCTGTCTAGAAGAGTACCTTTTTATACCCTTAGAATCTGGGAATCTCCTTCTTGATTTATACCAAAAGCCCTTTCCTGATGAATTCTTCTTTGCCAGTTCTTGAGTACACTGAGACCCTCCTTTATGAATACCCCATAATTATGACATTTGTCTTTTTGTGTGTGTGTGTGTGTGTGTGCTGATGCATCCAAGCACCATCTACAAGCTCCTTGAGGGCAAGGGTTATTTCTTTTCATCTCAAATCCCACACATCTCTGCTAAAATAAAAGCCCCAAGTACTATTGAATGAATAAATGAATGCTTGAAAGGATGAACTTCAGGTAAACCAGAACATCCGTGCTCATTAATATATCTGGCATTTACTGAATACCTATAATACCATCTGAAAGAAATTCAAACTTAATTTATAATAATTCACTTCTTTTAAATAGCCATCTATTGTTCTCTATTTTCTTCATCAGCTCTGTTGAATATAACTGATGATCGCATAAAGATCTCATATCAAAACAGCACCATAATTAAACTCAGTCAAAAAGCCTCCAATTCTTTCCTCATTATGAAATCTCTGCCTAAACTCCTGAAAGTAGCTAGCTTTCAATGACTATACAATGACTTCCTCTGGCCCTTCCTTCCCAGATGACTGGGTTGACTTTTATCTGTTGAACAAGCACATCTCCAACATATAACACCATACTATTCCAGTCCCATAAGAAAAGAGTACCCCCAATTTGCTTTATGATCTTAATATGTGAGTATGGAATCATTTTCTGCACAATACAACCATGGCCATGTTTAGAAATAGCTGCTCCCTCAGAGCAATGAATGATGGTCACAAGAGTACTTCCTGCTAAGTCTTTCTCTACCTCTCTCCAGTCCCTCAAATACTCTCTCTCACATATTTGTGGGTGTTTATCACTTTTCAACAAAGGTGTGATTTCTACAAAGACATGAACTTAATTGCCAAATCTCCTTACTATGTCAGACTAGGTTCAAAGATTAACTGATATGACAAGTGAATGTTGCCAGGCACCTAGAGTGAAGGGTGATGGTATCTATGGAGAAGTGTAATCAGTACAGACTTTAGCAGATACAGACAGAAATGAGAATTTCTGTAGAGGAGCCTCGCAAGTGTCTTATCAGGTGTCATAGTTTGGTTTCTAGTGCTGTGATAAAACACTTTAACCAAAACCAACTTGGAGAGGAAAGGGTTTATTTGACTTACACATCCTGATTACAGTTTATCCTCAAGGGAAGCCAAGGCAGAAACTCAGGGCAGGAATTTAGAAGTAGGAAATGAGCACAGACCATGGACAAATGCTGCTTACTGGCTTGCTCCTCTGATCTGTGCTCAGCCTGCTTTCTTATATGACCCAAACTACCTGCTCAGGGATGGCACTGCCTAGAGTGGGCTTCACCCTCCCACATCACTCAACAATCAAGAAAATGCTTCCTCATACAACAGAGTACAATGCACACAGAAGACCACAACTGGCTAAGATGTAGAGAATAAGAGACTGCAGAGTATGTGTCTCTGGACAGGACTCCTATATTGAACGTCACCTATCCACGGCTCAGGAACCATTGTAGGGGTGGAAAGATTGTAAAAGCCAGGGTTGTTGCATGAACATAAGGAAACAGAGTCTTTCAGGCCTCTGAGAACTTGTTCATATGAACTTGCAGGAATGGTGACAGCATGTACAAGACCCATGCTGACTCAATCAGACAAAAACCCAGCATAGAACTGGGGAAATGGGCAGGAAACCCCAACCCTAGCCAAGGAACTATTGACAAATGATTACTGCTGGGTGAAGGAGAGTTGATCTTCTTTAAGGGAGTGACTATAGATAGGCTGACTAGACTTGAGTAAATAAACTTGCACCAAGGGTCATCTGGGTACAAAAGCTTGACTCGATAGGCTTTAACATGTATGACAGAATGCATGAAATCTGGTAGAGGGAACTATGGGGTATATGGATGGAGGAGGTGCCTAACATGATTAAGATTTATTGTATGAAATACACAAAAACTCAATAAAAGTATACATATAAAATTATTAATAGAAATAGGAGAATGAAAATGCCTCACAGCCAATCCAATAGGGGAAATTTCCCAATTGAGGTTTCCTCTTCTCAGAGTGTCAAGTTGACAACTGAATCTATTCAGCACATTAGGCTACCCTAGTATATATAGGAAGTTTGTTCTGTTTTGTTTGAAGTGTCTAATATCAGTGTGTCAGCCCAATTCTGACTGCTTCATCATGTCATCCTGAAAAATAAATGCCACGGCAGTGTGGAAATTATCTACTTGCTAAGCCAATGTTCATGAATTAAAGACTAGTCATGACATGTCTGAATATCCCAGTAGACACAAGCCCCATAGCCATTCCCCAGGACATCTAAACTACCTTACTCAGGCGACAAGGGATCAGAGGCCTTTTGAAATGAAAAAGACCAGAACCCCACCAACTTCTTTGTGCTGTCAAGCAAAACATTTCTAAGCCTTCAAATGGGTACTTCATGCAAATTTCAAGGAAGATTCAAGCAGATGCCCTGCTTGCTCAACTCTAAAGGCATTTCTGAGAAAAGCATATTAGAACACTTCCACAGGACAGAAAAACCGTCCTACACAAGCCTAAGACATGGTCAGAATGAAGGACCTTCCTATCACACACATACTTTCAGAAGCTTGAGGACAAAATCTGCCTTGCTTATGAATCTCCAATGCTTACTACCAAAACAGACCCATAAAACAACAAATAAAATTCCAAGGCATGCATGTTTTGCATCATGCAGCAGGGTATCATATCAGTGATGGAATATATTTGAAGATAGTTAAGGGTTTTCATCAGCTTCTCTGGGTTTCAGTGACCTCCCCTTAGATGAAGGAGATGGACAGGAAGTTTCCTTGGAACCTTCCAGCCTTTGATCCTGTGACTTGAATATCTATGACTGGCCCTAAGCAGGGAGAGATCACTGGCTTCTTCAGAAGATGAAAGGGATTTCAACTCATAGACCTCATTGCCAAGGTTTAATTCATGTAGGAAACTATTCATTCCACCATCAGCTACAGGCTTGGAGTCAGGTTTCAGAGGCTATAATCACTCTGTCAGTAAGTTGAGCCCATGGTGTACATCCCCAATACCAGCACTTGAGAAGGTGGGGTAGAATTTTTTTGTTCCTGTTCCAAAGTCTTTGAGTCCAAGTCTCTGAAACACTTGGTTTCTGAACCACCAGTAGGAGTCTATGCCCTGGAAAACCAGAGTCTATTTGCATGGAATGGAGTTTGCAATGCTCTTAATGGGAGCAGGGGGGAGAATACCCAAGGAGGAATCTGGTATCTATTTCAAGAAACAGAAAAAGCTGTTTTCTGTAACTTGGATCCCCATTGACTCTGTAACAAAGTAGCTCTGTCATCTCAGTTGCTCGTGATCACAAGGAACCCATTAGCATTGGCTGAGTCTCCATTCATCTATTAGCTACTATGATAAAATAAAGAGGAATGGTATACTGGTTGGAGAAAGCCCAGATGACTTGACTTTGGGAAAGACAGTGCTTTGGAGAACAGAGGAAGGACAGGCGTTTTTTTTTTAACTCAGAAACTGAAGATGAAATCACCATAAATAGCTACCAATGGAGCAACGCCCAGTAGTCCTGCATTCAAGCAAAGCTCAAATGGCAGAGAGTCCTGGCAGACCAAACCTCTGAAGGGGGAAGATCACTAACACTATTCTAAGCATAGGGAGGTAGTAGGACAGCCACTAAACTGAAGAATTTGCTTATGAGACTTGCTGGAGACCAAACATACCCCTCCTCTTGCCAAGGTCTGTTCTGGAGTAGCTGGACTTAAAGAGAGTCAGTCCATGGCCCAAAGACCCCTGATCTTAAACAGGTAAATCTTAGCATGATGGACCTGCTAAAAGCTGGAGACAGAATTGAGGGAATGATATTGAGGATGACATCTGTGAGGGTAAGACTAATGCGGTCCTCCTGAACACACTTCTTAACTTTCCATGTTCTTGGGGAAGCTTCAGAGACAAAGATGGTGAGGGATAAAGAAAACGTCTCAGCCTAGGGAGAATCCTGAGTCTTCTTACTCAAAGTATGGTGAAATGACTATAGAATACAAGGAAGTACAAGAAACAGCCCCTGCAAAGAAAACCTTGAATGACTGAAAATTGTGAGGTATGGCAACCTAACAAGTTTAAAGACCTGGGAGATACTATGCACTGATAACATCTAATAAGCCATCTTCAAAGATGGGTTAAATATTATGGTGTTGCTATCCAGCAAGATCAAAGGGGATGTGGCTATGCGTTGGAAAATGTCATATGAACAGTGAGTGGATGAAGTTATTATTGCTACCAAAAACCCACAGCCTATCCTGGAAATGAGGGAACAAGGAGACAGCTTGGAGCAGAGAAGGTTGAGACACAGAACACAAGCTCTTCTAAGGTCACAGGATGAGTCAGGCACCAAGTAATCTGTCTTTGCCTCAATAAATTTTCCTGCTTAGTGAGTTTAGACAGCTCCAAGACAGCTTTGTGCAGATAAACAAGCTTGTCCACAGTGAAACAAACTAGCAAAGGGTAGCACACTCTGACCCAGGGTCATTTCCTCCTCCCAATTTCTATAAAAAGCATCCCCATAAATTCTAATGTCCTAGCTGAATCTATTAGCAGACCAATACAGGCAACATATTTCAAAGAGAAAGTCCAGTTCTCCTATTAGTGCTGCCCACAACCCCCCACCCCTCCTGTAATACTCTTCATATCCTTCCCTATGCCACCCTGTCAGCTCCCCCAGACAGCTCTCAACAAGACAAAAGACTCTGAAGCCTTCTTTTCTTCCAGTGAGAGAAACTGACTTCTCTCCCAGAGGCACCTCATGCTGCCACATGGTACAGTTTTTCATAGACCTGCCACATGAGTTTTCAGGCATGTTTAGAGATGGCAGAAACCCGTATGTGGAACCACCTCAAGATTAAGAAGAAAAAAATACTAAATATGAAGTGGCTGGCATAGCATCTACTCAGTGGATGGTGGATTTTATATATATATATGTGGGAATGATATAGAGAGGATTAGCACAGTGCCTGCCCAAGATAACACACAAAGCAAAATTCACAAAGCACTCTATAGCATTAGTAGATGGAAACACTAATTACTCTAATTTGGTCCTTGTACATTGTATACTTGAGTAAATTTATCACACTCTACCCCATGAATTATTATATGTAAATATTTTTAAATATATTTCTTTTGAATTTAATTAATAGCCTACCATATTCTATGCACTAGACCCTATGGAGGAAAACAAGAGAAATATGGTCTGAGGCCTTCCATTAAGACCATTGTAGAAGAGGGGCAGAAAAATTTAAGAGCCAAGAAGGAGGTACACAACCATACAGAAATAGAGTCCTACAGGGTCCTGGGACCTTGCTCATATGAACCTACAGCAATGGTGTCAGCATGCACAAGACCCATACAAACTCAAGCAGCTAAAACCCCAGCACAGAGCTGTGGAAATGGATGGCAGGCCCCAATCTTAGTTAAAGAATTATAGGCAGATTATTGCTGGGTGAGGAAGAGCTGATCTTAAAGGGAAGGACTTTAGATAGGTTGACTAGACCTCGGTGGATGAACTTGCACTGAGAGATGTTTGGGGACATTAATTTGACAGACTAGGCCTTAACACAAATAACAGAATATATGAATTCCAGTGGGGGGGGTCTGTGGGAGGGTTCCAGTGGAGAAGGGGGTATGAAGATGATTAAGATGTGCTGTATGAAATACACAAAAATTCAATAAAAATTACAAGAAAATGATGATGATGAGGAGGAGGAGGAGGAGGAGGAGGAGGAAGAGGAGCAGGAGGAGGACGAAGATGAGAAATGAAAGGGAAGACACTTGGGCAACACTGTTCAAGTTTAAGCACAATGAACACTAAAGGAAAAGATGAAAAAAAGTCTAGAGTAACTTTGAGGAGAAAGGGCTCCCTCTCTCTCCTGATATGAAACTTGGTAGGTGTTCAATCCTTTGATAAAATAGCAACACCATTCCTGGAGCAAGCCACATTCAGGGACAGCTGGCTGGATAGAGTGATGAGAAGAGGAAGGGGACATAAAATGAGCCCATAAGGACCATAACAGCCTTTCAAGTCCAATCATGACTGCTCAGGCCAGAGTGGTAGACATGCAGAGCACAAGGAAGGGAACAGGCACAAGCCAACACAAATGCACACTGGTGAAGCATCCCAGTACAGTGGACATCTAGCAAGTGAAGGAAGTCTGGAATGGCTGCCTACCCAGGCATGAAGGCTGGCACAAGGTCATAAAAGATTCATGACATTGTCCCACATGACCCTTCTCCCTAGTAGGGCTGGAGCTGCTGTCATAAATCTTCCCTTGACTACTATCTGGAGATTGAAGGACAGCTGCATATCTAATTTTAGGTTCATGAAGGCAAAGTAGAGCAGGTTTAATCTCCACAGGAGGAAGGAGTCACAGTGGCACCACAGTGGGCACTGGCTCCCACAAAAGCATCCCAGAATAACTCTCCCATAGCTTGTAAGTGCTTGGAGGACAATACTAGGTGGGGCTATTTATGTTTCCTGCCATGATCCCTTATCCCCTTCCTGGAAGACCCTCTCAAAGCTACAGGGAGGTCTGGCATCCGAGCACAGACAGTTGAAAAGAATTCATTTGGGTTCATCTTGGGATTTGGGGGATGGAGTTCTTGGGAGCTGTCTGGTCCCAAACAGGCAGCCAGTTACCCAGTAGTGTCTCTATTAATAATGATTGGCATATCCTAGCATGTCAAAGCTTAAAGGATTTTTTAGCCACGATGTCTAATGTCTACAGCAAATCCACGAGGTAAGACTTGGTAGTCACACTTTGAGAAATGCCAAAGTTCAGTTAAGAAAAGTTAAATGGCTTGCTAAGGAATCAGCTAGGGCTGCTGGGAGGGCCTTCTGACTTCAGCACCTTTGTTCCTTATCTTCTGGTTGAAAAATAAGGTTAAGGTAGGAAGCGAAGTAGCTTTGGAAAAAAATATCAGAAACAAGAGAAATAGGTATTTAGCCTTTAAGAGGAAATGGCCATTCAGCTGAAGAGAAAGATTCCCTATCATTAAGCAAATTGTTCCATGGCTATGAACCATTTAGGCTTTAGAAGAAATTTAAGCAAACTTTAACTGCTTATGATTGTGTTACATATGGTAGTTTTAGAAATAAAATGCTGAAAAAAAGACTGTATAAGATACTCCAATGGCGCTTTACAGCCGAGGCGCATGTATCAGACAGCGCTTAAATCCTAACTCTTTGCTTAAAATCCTCAGCAGGTATCTTAACTTCTTTCAGCTTCAATTTTTCCCATAAATTTGAAGAAAGTAATAGCATCTGCCTCAAAGAAGAGAAGAGAAGCTCAAATGAGATAACTCATCCTAAGAGCTTAGCACAGTGCCAGGCACTCGATAAATACCATGGAAATGACCATTATATTATAATGTCTGACAAAAAGGCCTCTCCTGTGTCAGTGCTTGGTTTTAATTTGGCATTTGGCTAAAGAAGAAGAATCATCTTGCACAAATTTATAAGAAAAATCAGATATGCAGAAGTGGTGGGCATGGTACTTGAAAAATATACTTGAGATCCCTCAGAATTTCCTACTCTGTTTCCACTGATTTTTCTGTGGCACTTTGGTCAGATCTGTACCTGAATTTGACTCTTTGCAGTAGGAAAAGAATGGATTTGACAACACTGGGCATCCCTTAGAAGGAGTTTTCCGTGCTGTGTTGCTTTCTCCTCCCAATCTTGGCCTTAAGAGTGAAGACAGCAAAAGCTGTCAGGGCTGGAGAAAGAAGGAACATGGTGCCTTGATACCCAAGGTTGGCAAGGACTTCCTAGGAAAACCCTCTGAGAATCATGGTGCCTAAATGGCAAAAAAGAGATGATTGGGTGAGACCCACATGTGAAAAAAGCCCAGTGAACTTCACATAGTGTGTCCAAAGAAACCAGCCATTCTCATGAGAACATCAAATTAGAAGAGGCCTTGTGAACAGGGCAGAAGAACAAAGCTCATGAGTTAGTGACCACAAGATATGTTGACGCTGCAGATGTCAGCAGCAAAGGCCAGTGCACAATAACAAATATGAGACGTACGTAAACCTATACCTCCCAATGAGCACAGGTGATTAGGGATGAGCTGTTCTTTGCATCAACATTCTGCACTACCACTGTTCCTTAGAATTTAGAGCATATGCCCAGCAAAGGGGAAGAGGAAGGAAAGCCATAATGTACCAAAGAATCAGTACTCTGATTCAGATACCTGATGAGATGCTGTTTTACATTTTTGTCATCTGATGCTAATGGAGTTTAAGGCTAAAATAAAGTAGAACTACAGAAAAACAAAGGGATTGTTTTCATTTGTTTGTGGCTAAACATATCTATTATACAAGGGTCCCTTGGTAGAGTTGACTTGACTCCTACTCTGCAATAAATTTCTACTCTAGAGAGTAAATTTCTAAAATGAATTACATAGCAGTCTAGAACCTCACAAATCTAGAGTTCCCTGGCCAAATCAATTTTGGAATGGATACACTAAATAACCATCTTGGGTATTCCCAACAGGTATAAGTTTTACAAAAGGCTCAGTGAGATCTTATACTAAAGAAATTTATTCACTTTATTTTACCAGGATTTCTCAATTTATTTGATAAGGCCACTATTTTTGACTGATATGTAATGTATTCCACTCTAGGAAATGCTGGGGTAGAAAACTGTAGGTGAGAATGGATGATAATGGTCTAACTCGGGTGACCCAGGAGAAAAATAATCAGGTAGAAGATGAGCCTAAGATGAATGCTAGGATGCAGAAAATATCATGGCTGGGCATGGAAATGCTACTTGCCAAATGACCTCATATATCTTAGAAATTGGCTGAATTTCTTCTAATATTCTTTCAAGGTCCTCGCTGAGTCACTCCCATAAATGATGGATCTTAATGGTTCTGAATATCTCTAAAGCCTTTATGTGAAACCATCTCCCTTTTTAACTTGGTGATTCACTCCACTCTAGGAAGCAGAGGCAGAGAGAACAGGCCAAACTTCATTCTCCAATCATAAAAATACATATGAAGACTAGCATACAACCATGATGAACTATTGTAAGACCCAGAACTCATCTCAGCAGTTTAACTAGCTCATTCTTCCGAGACCTTGTCTCTTCTGGGCTGTCTTTTGTGGACTATGTTCATTTCTCATTGTAGAAAAAAAAGAATTTCTCCGAAAGTATCAGACTAAAATCAACAATGACAGAAAAAAAAAAAGCATGAGGTTTTCAGTCTAAAAGATATGGATTCAAATCTCAATTCAACCATTCCCTAGAACTGTAGCCTTAGGTTCTCTGCATTTTAGCTTCCTAGTCTGAAAGTAAAGAGAGTTATATACTCATTCAGGATTATTGTGAGAACAAGAGAGAGTTAGCAACTCATGGGAAGGCAGAGATGCAGATTGAGATGGGATATAATCACCATACATCTAAAAGGAGGAAGGCACCAAGCACTAAGAAGATCTGAGTGGAGCTTCTCCATCTCCCCATCCATCACACAGAGGTCAGGGGCACTGTGAAGATGCTCTGTACCTGATTGTTTGCGTGCGCTTTCTGGTATAAGGAGAAATGACCTTGAAAAGCAGCTCCATGGCTCCATTAATTCCCAGCATGGCTCCTGTGGTTACTGAGAAAGACAAAAATCATAGTAGTTATTGTCACAAGTATATGGGTTAAAAGACTGAACTATTTAAAACTTTAAGTAGGCTCTTACCTGTCAATGAAAAATAAAACAACAAAACCGTATAGGGGCAGTCTAGGAAGTGAGGTAGCTCTCTTTATTTTAGTTTCAAATTCTCTTAACAATTTTAACACTTAATCTCCCAAGATTAAGACAGTGACATGACTGTACCTCTATTAGAATGCTAATAGAGGAACCCATGGGGCCCTCCTGCTCCATGAGATGACTAGCCTTGGAAATATTTCCCTTTCACCTCATTGGGTTTTATAAAAAACAGTCATAGATCTGAATGCTAGAAAGAAAATCAAAGAGGCATCAAATAAAAACTTCTGGATGCCAATGCCATCTCCAAGGATGCCCTGCCCCTCTTCAATATGTCTCATACACCACTCCACGCAGCTGATTTAGGAAGCGCTTAGACCACACAAAAAAGAAGAGGAATCCATGGGATACAGAAGTCTAGAAAGGGACAGCACATGCAGTGAAAAGAAGAAAGATCATCTGACAAAATGACACTTTTCTCTTTCTTTCACTGCACTGGTGTTTCCAAGATGGAAGACCTACACCTGCCTTATATTTGGGGCTAGGGTTGTTCTGGAAAATGTGAGTGATTAAGAAGTCTTAAAGAAGCAAAGAGAAGAACAGTGATGTCTTAGCTGACTTGTGTCAAGCCTCAGGAAAGGCTAAATGCAAATCTGGAAGCTGTAACACGTTTCACCCCAGTGCTGTCTACCAGTCAGAGACTGAGACTGATGCCTTGGTTGTTACTGAGTGTGTTCCTGGAGCATCTCCTATGCCTGCATCCCTCCTGAATATAACACAGACCACTGCCATCCAGATCAAATGAGCAGATTTGGCACCCTGATTCATCAATCTTCCCACTCTTGTGGCTACTAACTCATCCCTTATTTCCAACGTGGGAAAATACACTAGAACAAACTTTTGTTAGATAATTCAACAAAATTCTGATATTAAGTAGAATTAGGGAAAAGATGGTTAAGATTTCTGATTCTAACATGGAAGACTAGACTCAAAACTGGGAGATATTATAAGAAGAAACCTCACTGAGCTCACCGTTTCAGGCTCTCTGCTTAAAGTGGCCTCCTGGGTGCTGCCAGCAAGTTTGTTCACTGTTACAGACCCATTATGGCTCCAGCTGAACGTGCTGAAGGAAGTAGCTGTTTAGAAAGCTTGCTGGACCAATCAACAGTGGGTCACAATTTAGCAAAGAAACAGGATCCATGGACTTTTTGAACTCTGCCTTTTATAAGTAAGCTCAAAGAGAGGTGTTGATTTTTAAAATCTCTTATGAAACAGCTAGGTAGTCTAACAAACACGGACTAGCATATGACACAAATGGTCACCTTCTCATACCCACAAACGAATCCCAGGCTTTCTCAGGAAGGTACTTGGCTATACAGCCATAATTACATATAACTAAGGAAGGCATGTCATTCAACCTAATTATTCTTTTTTTTTTTTTTGGTATTTTTGAGACAGGGTCTCCCTGTAGCCCCAGCTGTCCTGGAACTCACTATGTAGACCAGGCTGGCCTTGAACTCACAGAGATCCATCTGCCTCTGTCTCCTAAGTGCTGGGATTAAAGGCGTGCACCACCATGCCTGGCTCAACCTAATTATTCTTTAAGAAACCATAAGATACATCAAATCTTATACTGCTGGAAAGCTCCTAATGGGGGTGCACACTTCCTAGCTACTCATCGGTGAGGCTTTTCCTTTATAAAAGGTCCACAGTTTCTCTTTTCCTGTCTGGAGATGGGTTTTTGTAGGTTCATTCGACTTTTCCCAAATGCTGTATGATGGGTCAGTATCTGTGTGTGTGTGTCTGTGTGTGTGTGTGTGTGTGTGTCTATGTGTCTGTGTATCTGTGCATTTTGTGTTATATGTGTTGTGTCTGTGTGTGTTGTGTTGTGTGTATATCTGTGTATGAGTGTGTGTGTTGTGTTGTGTGTGTATCTCTGTGTGGTGTGGTGTGTGTGTGTGTGTGTGTGTGTGTGTGTGTGTATGTGTGTAGGCTCTGAGGCTCTGGTTGTGAATAATGAGTCAAGAATCCGTCCCGTTATTCTCCAAGAAGATTTCTTTGTTATGAGTCTCCCACGCTTATTAACAGAATGCAACAGTGGAAACTGAGATACTGAGCCATGTAGAGTGGTATGTGAGTGCAATCCCAGCCTTTGAGAGGTGGAGGTAGAAGGATATGGAGTTCAAAGTCATTCTTGATTATGCAGTGAATCCATGAGGCCAAACTTGGATACCCAAGACCATGTCTTAAAGATATTTTAGTAGTCCTTAAGATATGTAGAAAAATAAAGCTGCCTAGTTATTATGTATATTCTTCATATGATTCCAAAAAATTAGAGAAAAGAGTAGAGCAGGAAAAGGAAGTGACCTGCCACATGGTGGTCTTACCAATGAACATGATCTTATTTATCCCATCTACCAAATCTATGAGGTTTACTATGAATTGTGCTCCCCCAAATTCATATTGAATCCCTAATCCATAAGACCTAAAGATGTGATTAAGTGAAAAGAAACTCATTGGAGTGAAGGGGATGGGCCTCCTCTAATCAGTTTTTTGTCCATCAAAGAAGTGAAGTTTAAACATGAAGAGACAAAGGATGTGCAAGCACAGGATAAAGGCCATGTTGGACATGGGGAGCAAACAGCATCTTCCTAAGGCCAAGAAGAAACCAATGCTTGCCGATATCTTGATCTCAGACCTCCAGCCATTGGCAATATGAGAAAATTAATTCCTGTTGTTTTATCCAGACAAAAACCTAGCAGATTAATAGTGCTAATTACTGCTGCAGTAATTTTACAAAGGAAAAAGTGAGGTTAAGCAGGTTAAGCACCCACGTTCCATGGCTCATAAGAAATAGCACCAGAGTCAAACTCTGAGCTAGCTGGCACGAAGCCCACATTCTTTCCCCTACAGAGTATATTACATCTAAATAATTGTCACTTTCATTCCCTAGGAAGGGATCTCAGGAAGGAGAAATGAAAGTCTATGCTCATTACATACGAGATAGGAGGCACCGAATCTAACCTATTAATAAAAAATATCTCCATATGGAGTAGAATTAAGATGATTTTTAGAGTTTCAAACTCAGCCTTCAGGACTTTTTATCTGTATAAATTTAAGCAATTACTTCACTCTTCTAAGCTGCTGCTTTCTCTTTTCTGAGCTATAAAAATATATAGATCTAAACACACAATTGTTATGATAATTAGAACTAGTATAGACAAGTAAGTGTCTAATAAGTATCAGCTCATGTGTTCTGTGTCCTGAGGACTCATCCAGAGTACTCTATTGGGAAGGTACATGAGGTTTTTAAAAAATTGATAAAGGATTTTCCAATATCAACAAGTAGCTTCAGGGAGCTACTAAGGGCTACTCTTTTTTAATGTGTGTTTGAGTATGTTTGGGGGGGGGTCAGGTGGGTATATGAGGACATGTATATGGGGAGCCCAAAGATGACTTGGGGTGTCATCCTCAGGAACACTATCTATTTCTTCTGAGACAGGGTCTCTCCTTGGTTTGGAGTTCACCAGTTAGATGAGAATGGCTGGCTAGCAATCTCCAATGATCCTCCTGTCTCTACCTCCCCAAGACTAGGATTATAAGTGCACACCACCATGCTTGGATGGCTTTTTTTTTAATGTGTATGTGTGTATTGCCTGCATGTATGTAAGTGCACCCGTGTCATGCAATGACTGCAGAGGACAGAAGAAGGTTTTGGATCCCCTGGAACTGGAGTTACAGACAGTTGTGAACTGCCATGTGGGTGCTGGGATTCAAACCCAGGTCTTCTGCAAGAACAGCCAGTGTTCCTAACGGCTGAGCCATCTCTCCAGCCCCTTTATTGACATTTTTATGTGGGTTCTGTGGATCAAACTCAGGCACTCATGCCTGCAAGGCAAGCACTTTACTGACTGAGTTATCTCCCTAAACCTGATAACAGTTATTTTGGAGAGACGTAACACATAATAATGCCTTGAGTATGTCAAGGTCTAAGGAAAGTCTGCCTTTCTCCTGGCAGCAGTCTTCAGTGAGTAGTAGTAATAGAGAAATGGAATGCTGTAAGTGAAAATCACAAGGAAAACCAACACGAAAATCTCTCCCCAGGAATTAGTTCAAGAGTTCCGCCTAAAGGGCATAAGCATCTTCTCGCCTCCATAGCCTCTAGCTTCTCAGGCTGCTGTATTTATCTCATTGGCACTATATGCATCCTCTACCCACACCCTCACTTCACCAGACCCCCACACAATTTCCAGGTGTCGCAGCCCAGATTTGGAACTTACCACTGGAGGCAAACACACGCAGAGCCCAGAGACAGTGCAAGAGGTTATGGCTATGAGACAGGTTTTTCCTGGCCAGAATCAAGGTCACATCAAGTGCTTCCAATTCCAATGCCTTCTGTCCAAACTTCTTATCTAAGGACACAAATCCATCTCTCTGAGTTGTGTTTCAGAGTCATTTCTGAAGATTTCACAATGTATGAAGGAATAAAGGAAAAATGGCAGAGGGAGGAGGAAAATCACAGCCAAAGCACAGTTTGACCTAATTAAGAATGTTCCCAGGCCAGGCATGGTGGCACGTGCCTTTAGTCCCAGCACTCGGGAGGCAGAGGCAGGCGGATCTTTGAGTTACAGGTGGGGCTACAGGGAGACCCTGTCTCAAAAAGACCGAAAAAGAAAAAAAGAATGTTCAAAATATGTGCCCATTGGAACCAAATGAACCTGAGGAACTAAGTCTGGGTGCCTGCATTTACATGAAGGCTGTGGGTTCTGTGACTTCAGGCCTTATATCTAAAGATGCTTCTGGTTGTCTTCATATGTATCCATTTCTTTAAGACAATTCTAGAATTAAAAACATTTAATTAAAACAGCATTCAAATGCAATGCATAAGCTTTGATGAGCTCCTATGTTTTGACTGGGTTTAAATATGCAAAAGATAGTATAGAACTTTTGGAGAAGTTAGACCAACAGTTCAGGTAGTAAGTGGTTGCGTTTTCACTTATGAGAACGTTTCATAATAAAAAAAAAATCAAAGCAGATTTTTAAAACTAGCTAGGCATTATTTATCTCTCGCATTGTTAGAAAACTTTCTTTTTAAATATCTCTAAATGTTTGTTTCAAATAACCTGGCATCCAGTGCTGCAGATAAGTCGTTATCATTTTTATAATTAAGAAAAAAAGAATTAACAACAAGGAGGAAGCACCATTTAGTCTCTGCTCTTGGTACCCAGCACCAGCTGACAGTGTATCTAGTTGCATTTGTATGTGGCCTTTCCAAAGTGTGTGGCCAAATCATCATGTTTGGTTTTCTTTCAAATTTCACCCTTATCAGATTCATAGCAATATTTTTCTTCCATATGCCTTTCTGTGTTTCACTTAGCGCAATGTCTTCTGGATAAATCCCATTAGGCTCCATTCTACATTCTTACTACATTTTCTTTAAATCAACTATCAACAGAGAACTTACTTGGTTATTGTAAATAGTGCTGCAATGAATGGGGAAATGCAGAGATCTTTAAAACTGGTCATTTCCTGCCCTTTGAGAATATATTCAAAAGAGAAACTGAAACATTTCTGAGTCGTATGGTAATTCTATTTTTATTTTTATTTTGTTTTGTTTTAATTTGTTTGCTTTGGTTTGGTTGGTTTGACACAGGGTCTCATTAGCCCAGTCTGGCCTTAAACTCACCATGAACTCCTGATCCTCCTGCCTTTACCTCCCAAGTGCTAGGATTACAGGCATGCACCACCACATTCAGATGGTGGTTCTGTTTTTAATTTCTTTAGACTTCTCTGTCATTTTCCATAATGGACATGCCAACCTTCAGTGCTACAAGCAGTGTACAACTTCTTCTTCATGCCTTCATGCCAACATTTATTCTCTCTTCTGATAAGCCATCCTCACTAGCATAAGGGAATAAATACACAGGGATAGAGAATGAAACAACTTTCCATTGCCTAGAAGGGCTGAGCAGAGGAGACAGGGGAGAAGTACAGGTCAAAAGACACAGAACAGCAACCATGTGGGGTGAGCACATTTAGATCTCTGTATACAACACAAGGATCAGAGTTAACAAAACTGCACCATTCTAAGCATATAGATTTCAGCTGCCACTGTCACAAAAATAGTGTGACACTATGACAGATTTGTCCATCTGCTTTTCCAGAGTAATGACTTCACTGTCTCTATGTATTTTGTAATGTCATAGTGAAAACACAATAAAATTTACTGTAAAAAAAAAAAGGGTCAAGGTTGCAGAGATGACTCAATTACTGTTCTCTGTGTGTGTGTGTGTGTGTGTGTGTGTGTGTGTGTGTGTGTATGACTTTTTTGTGCTGTGCAGGTAACAAGTAACTCAGATTACCAACAGCCACAATAAAAGTCATTCATAGTTGCATGTGTGTTTATAACCCCAACACTGTGGGAGACAGACAGGAACATCCCAGGGGCTCACTAACCAGTCAGTCTAACCTAATTAGTGACCTCTATCTCAGCAAGAGGGTCTATCTCAAAAAAATAATGTGGCGAGAAATTGAGGAAGACACCCCACATCGGCTTTTGGCTGCCACATGTGTGGACACATACTTGTGCATATACACAAACACATATAACACATACACACACACACACACACACACACGCACACACACACATGAAGGCCTATCAAGTCAAGTTTGTATTCCCAAAAGTCCTTTGAGGTTTGTCCACCCACTCAAGCCTAGTTAACCTACCTCACTTGGGAATCACTGCCCTGGTGTCTCTCTCATCTCTCATTCTCCTCTGAAACCCAAATGACTTGTTTGTCAGGCTCCTGGCCCCACATGCTAAGCACATGACATAATGTCTCATGTAATCTTCCTAGCAACTCTAGAATTAAATTCTCTATCTCCATTTTAGACATAAAGAAACAATGGTTCAGAAGCTTTAAGTAACTTGCCCAAGGTCACACAGCTAGAAATTATCAGGGCCAGACTTGAAACCTAGATCCCACTTCCCTGCCTGCACTGTCTATGACTAGGGGATATATCAAGTCTCTACTCTCTTTTCCTAGAGTTCACTTGGCTGACTCAGCTTTGCTGACTTTCTCCTGTTCTTCAAGTTTCAGCTCAAATGTCCCCTCTCCCTGACCATGCCATCTTAGAGCAGCATCACTCTTTCTCTTCCTTGAGGCAGTGATCAGAGTCTGCTATCATCTAGTTAATTATTTGCTAACCTTCTGGCCTGCCCCACTCCGTGTGAGCAGGCTACTTTACTGTATTGGTCACAGCAACATTTGCAGTGCACAGAAGTTATAACCACTGCATAGTTACTAAATGGATTTTGTTAAATTTGTCAGTATTTGTCATCAATACTAGGTAATGCCTATTTCTCAGTCTGTGAAATACTGAATGGACTCAAAGCAAAGATCCAAACGTCTGAAGAGTGTGCCAGAACCATTGGCTGGAGAATCTAGCAGGAAACATCAAAGGTCCAGCTTTCAGATGACCCGGCCTTCTCAATCGTGATCTCCATGATATTCATCTCATCATTTAAGCTCAAATGTTACAAGCATTTTGCAATGTTTACGTGAATTCTGAATATTTAGGTTAACGAACTCTATTCCAAGAAGTTCCAGGAATCTAAGAAGGTATTTCAAGATCCTCTATGGGGAAAGAGAAATAGTTTTTAAACAAAAATAGAAAGAATTTTTGACTTCCACATCCCTTCAACTAGGAAGCTCTATTTCTATGACTTTTATAATGTGTTGAATAAATAGTGCTCCCCACATCAAATTCATGTCCACCAGACTCCAAGCTGTCCTAGCTGTCATCTTATTTGCAAATAGTCTTTGTAGACTGGATTAACTAAGGTGAGGTCATACAGAATAGAATGGGTCCTAAATCTTCTTACTGATGCCCCTGTAGGAAGAGGAGAGGACATGCAGAGAGAACATCCTGTAAACATGAAGATAGAGATAGAAGTCATGCATCTACAAACCAAAAAGCACCAGAATCCAAGAGAAAAGGAGAAATCGACTCTCTCAGAGCCTCCAGAAGGACTATAGCCTTCTGGGACTTGGCCTGCTGGAACCTGGTTGGAGATTTACACAGTCCAGAATTATGAGAGAATATATTTCTCCTATATGATGCTATCTAGTTTTTGGCAATTTGCTATGGTAGTTCTAAAACTCTAACGCACAAGCCAGGCATGGTGAGACATGCCAGCAATCACTTGTGAGGTGACAAAAGGGTCAAGAGTTCAAGGTCATTCTTGGCCATATAGTAAGTTCTCAGTCAGCTTGGGCTGCATGAGGTTCAGTCTCAACGAAAAGAGAGAAAGAGCTAATGCACATATAATTTACTTTCATGTGAGATATAATTTGTAAATGTTTAATTTGAATGATTAGAGAATGACCCATCTTTTCCCCCACTTGACCCTGACCATTCCTCTGGGGCTCATGCCAGCTGTGACTATAACTTTGATGTCTCATCATTTATTCCTAAACATCATACCTTGATTAGCTGAAATTTAAGTTAAAAAAATAATTTACCTTGCCAAACATGATGACACACACTTGTAATCCCAGCATGCTGGAGGCCGAGACAGAAAGATGGCAACAAGTTCAAGGCAAAGCTCAGAAACATGTAAGATTCTGCCTTGAAATAACCAAAAATAAAATTACCTCCTGAGTCTGGTATTCTACCACCACCAGGACACCTAGGACCTCCCTGCTGCGTCCTGCCAAGAGCTTCCCCAATTGCTCTAATGGTAACAATTTCAGAAGTATCCTTGAAGTATTGGTACCTCTTAAGCCAATTTTGGCCAGCAGCCTAAAGAGGGGTAGGAGGATGTCATAGTCAGGAGAAGCTGCCCTTGCCGTGTCCACCAGAGTCTGGAGAAGGGCTTCACTGCCACCTTTGTTGATCATGTAATGAATCCTCCGGTCTGTGCCTGGGAAGAAACCAAAGCAAAGATGAGCCACACATGATAACCTTCCGACCCTAGAGCAGCCACAGACAATAAGCCTCAGACATAACAGCCAGAGGAAGAGAAAAAGTTGGTTTGTTTCACCAAAAACCCCAACTGGAGAGTTCTTAAAGTGACTGGTCTTCAAGTTGTGCTATCAACTGAGGGAAGAAAGGTGTGAAATATCGCAATTGTGCAATGTTTGAGAACTTTGGTATGCAGGAGCTATAATAAACAGAGCAAGAATCCAAGCCCCGGGAGCCTGTTGAGTCTCCACTGATGTATACACATATATGTATATGTTACATATTAGACATATGGGTAACATCATCATATGCTAAATGTCCTTCTGCTATAGACTTGAATCATCAGGAAAGGGGTTGTGTCATATCTAGAATAATTTTATTGAAGGTATAATGATTTTCTAATTCTGGTCTTTAGCAACTAAAGTATAGAAATACAGAAATCACTGGAATAATCCCCTAAGAAACAAAATGTCCAGACACACTAAGGGTTTGTGAGGAGTCCTGAGCAAGGATGAAGAACTGGAGGGAAGTGGCCCTGCCACTGGAGGGCATCAAAGTCAATAGTATGGCCATGATATGATGGGACCCTTGAGGCTCTAGCTCTGGTATATCGGTCAGTCTTAATACTGCCTAGTTGGGCTAATTCTTTTCTCATTAATGCAGATGATTTCTAGGTATTAAATCCTGTCATCTCATTTCTGAAAATGTAAAGGGCTTACCATACTTGAAGTCGACCTCCAGCCTCATAGTTCTGTCTCCACAAGACATATGCATGAAGGCTCTAATGCCTGGTTCCTCCAGGAACCCCAGAAGAGGGAAGAGGGAAGTGATGGAAACAGCTAAAGAACATCCCTCCCAGATGAAGACATAGGACCCTGGAGGCCATTGGTGCTTGTAGAAGACAAACCATAGCATAATCACCCAACATCTACTTGCCTCCTAAGTTCAGGCCACTGTAGGGTAGGTAACAAGACTGAAAAGCCCAATACAATTAGTCCATTCTATTTCTTGTCTTACCAACCCAAGGGGAAAATATGATGGGTGATTCTTCCTCACACAGGAAACTTGCAAAAATCCCCAGCCACATGGTTTCCTGGGAAAAATCACAGCCAGGTCTATCCCCCATCCAGCATATGATTGGATATGAGTTTAGCCTACTCACCAACAGAAAGCAAATCTCCAAGGACCTGTAGGATGGCCAGGATAGAATCCTTGTCAGAGGAGCTCTGCAATGAGAACACAGGCAGACATCTTGACAAGGAATACAAGAGGATAGAGGTGAGCTGGTGAGAGAGGCAAAAAGAGCAGACAGGGCTCTGCTTTGTTCCACTGAGTAAGACTCCACACAGTGAAAGGATGGGCACGGGGAAATCTTCCTTATGAGAGGACTCACTAAGATAAAGGTTTCAGGGGCTGGGCCTCCATATGGAGTATCAGGAACCCTCTTTGGGGATCTATTTCATAATAGCATCATCATGGTATGTGCACACATACATACACAGACACACACACACTCACGAATTGATGATTGACATGGAGACAGAAAGCTAAAGGGGCTTTGTGGGCCAAGCTCATAAGGACTTTGTATATTTCAGTAGGCTTGAATTGATTTCAGTGGCGATCACAGGGAAGAAAGAGAAGCCCATCAAAATTTTCCGATGCAAAGAAGGCGTTGGCAAACACAGACAAACTTTTTTTCTCTAGATAAGTGTAGAACAGTAAAGATCCTGTTGTGGCATTGTTCTCAGAGATCCTACTCATTCTTTTTTTTTTAAATAGATATTAATTTTATTTTATGTGTATGAGTATATTGCCTGCATGTATGTAAGAGCACCCATGCCATGCAATGCCCATAGAGGTCAGAAGAGGATGTTGGATCCCCTGTAACTGGAGACATGGACCATTGTCAGCTGCCATGTAGGTACTGGGAATAGAACCCAGGTCCTCTGGTGTTCTTAACCGCTGAGCCATCTCTCCAGCCTTGATCCTTGTAATTCTTGACATCATCAATTTCTACACAAAAGAGAGCCCTTTGAGGGTAGGAGAATGTACCAGGTACCCTGAAGTAATCCATACAGCAGTTCCAGAAGTATAACCCAGTCTTGTTTCCAAAAGTCAGACCAGTGGTCTTTGAATGGTAAGGTTGGAGGGGGGTCATTTTTAAATTTTTGTTTATTTTATTTGGTGCACTATTTATGATAAAGTCTTAATGTTCCCATTAGTAAGATTCAAGATCCTCGCCATCATCACAGACTTCAGTAGCTCTCCATTACATGGTAAAGGACAAAGCTATAGGATCATCCAAAGTTCTCCATGATCTCTTTTGATACTTCTATCCTCATTATTGATTTTAACATTCCTTCCAAAAACAGATGTTTCAGGGGCTGGAGAGCTGGTGCAGTGGTTTAGAGCACCAGCCACTCTTGAAGAGGGCCCGGGTTCGAATCCCAGCACCCACATGTTGGCTAACAACCATAGGTAACTCCAGTTCCAGGGGCTCCAAAGCCCTCTTCTGACCTCCACGGGCTTTGCACGACATGGGTACACTTACATAAATGCAGGCAATATACTCATATGCATAAGATAAAAATAATAAATAGAACAAAAAATAGATGTTTCAGAACCCACCCCCACCCCCAGGTACACTTCACTGGCCTCCTGAAGTGCGCCAATGGCCGCGCTTTGAAACCTCAAGTCGATTTTGAAATCCTAGACGATCTCTCTCACCAGCCTTTGGAAAGGTAGCTTCTGGATGAGCAGCTTAGTTGACTTCTGGTAAAGACGAATATCTCGCAGAGCCAAATCCTGGGCCTGAAGTGTGGCTTCTTCACCCTGCCGGTAGAGGGGGCACTTTTCCGGGTGGCTTTCGCGGCCAGCTGTTTGCACAGGGCCTTCTGTGGACTTGCGAGCTGTCTGCTTGGTTTGGGTCATTTTCTCTCACCCAAAGCAGAAGTCAAGTGATATCCAATCCTCTGACGGCAGCGCTGCTGTCAGTGCCCAAAAAACAGCCGCAGTCGCGGAGCAGAAGACGGACAGCGACGCTCCTCTAAAGAACCACCGAACCACTCTGCACTCTTCATTTCAATTTTTTAATTTTTCTAAGTTTTGAGACACGGTCTCCCTGTAGTCCCAGGTAGCCTGGAACCCACTCTAGACCAATCTGGCCTATATTTCACAGACCTGGCTCCACCTCACGAATGCTGGGATTAAAGGTCTAAACCACCGTGCCTGACCCTACGATTGTTTTATTTTTTCTGTGTCTTTATTTTTATTTTCATTTTTATTTTTTGAGGGTTTCTAATAATGAACATTCTTAACGTGTAAAGAATACAAAATGAATTTTTTCCCAGAATATTTCAAAGGATGGCGCCAGTCTATCATTGTCTGCAAAGCATTTCACATACTGTTACTGTTTTTTTTTTTAATGTCTTCAATTTCAACCCCTGACAGTTGAATAAATATGCAATTTTTATTTTGGCATTCAAAAAAAAAATAGATGCTTCAGCATTATGGAATCACTTGCATATTCCTGCCCAAGCCATGCAATCTCTTGCTGTGTAAGTATGATCGTACAGTTCCCTCTTCTGGCAGCTCTTTCCCCGCCTGTCAGCCTGGTCAACACTGGCTCATCCTTCACATACATGGTGGCCCCCATGAGATCTCCATCTCTCCCACAAGCCAGGTGGCCGATACCCCCTACCTCCCCATCACTCAGTCTCAGATTTGACAGTACACTTACCCTATGGGGTTGGCATCTAGGTGCCATCTTGCTTCTGATCCCACCTCGACTAGATATTAGAATCTTTAGCAAACAATACCTGGCACAGGGGCTGCTTCATAGAAAATGCAAATACATGATTTTGGAATGGAACCCAAAAGAACTCCAAGGGAGTCGTGAAGTCCAGTACCACCTAGTACCTTCCAGGAAGTCATACTTCAAAACACTCAACAAGGCTATTTGCTCCAAAATAAAATTCAACAGGGTATCCAAAACTATAGTAATTAAGTTAATTTTCTATTTTTAAGTATATGAGTGTATTGCCTGCATATACGCAAGTGTACCCGTGTTGTGCAATGCTCACAGAGGTCAGAAGAGGACATCAGATCCCCTGAAACTGGATTTATGGACAGTTCTTAGCTACCATGTGGGTGCTGGGATTCAAACCCCGGTCCTCTGCAAAAGCAGTCATCTCTCCAGTCCCAAGGTAAATATCTTAATACTATTTCTTTTTATTAATCAAACCTAATGTAAAAAAATCATGATGGTCTAAATATCAAAACCAAATTGAGTAACTCCTATTCTGGGTGGAAGAGTCCTCTAGGATTCCCCAGCACTTGATATCTAAACTTACCAGGAAGAAGACCAGGTGTAGTCTCACATTTCTCCTGGGAGCTTTGGTATCCATGATAGCTCTGAATATTAATGGACAGTATTACTCTTCAAATGTCAAAACCCATGTCACCCTCCAGCAACCACCACGTACACATGCTCACTGTGCTGGCACCTTCCTCTACTTATTTTATGCAAAGTTGGAAACAGGAGCCAGTGATGTTTTCTAACACTGATCTGTTATTTGGGGGTTTACAGGCCTCCAAACCTTCGGGAAGAGACCCATAGATAATTTGCACTAGAAAAAAAAAAAAAAAAAAAGTCCCCAGAATGCTTTTCCTGCCAACACTGACATTTACGGATCAACCACAATTACATCTGCCTTTCCACAAAGAGAGGAGGTATAAGCCATTTGAAAGGAGGCTCAAATGTTATAACTTTTAAAATGCTAGACTTGCTCCTAATTATAAACAACGAGTAAGGGAACGGATAACAAAGGGGAATGAAAATGTGAGGGAAAGGAAAAGGAAGTGGAGAAAAGAAAATGGAAAAGGTGGAAACTGACCGACGGGGAATAGAGGATCCAGCTCTTACTTCCTCTGCTCAGTTAGTTATGCATTCACCACAAACATCCTTCGGAAGTCATCTGTGTTCTAGTCACCAAGCCAGGCAGTGAGGACACATGTTGATCAAAACACAATCTGCCATCACAGGCTCCAGGCCTGGCAGGGGTAACAGCTGGCAGACAGTCAGGCCCGGGGATGCTAAGGCCTGTGGCAAAGATGAACATGGATGCTGGAAGGACCCTGAGCGTTTAACCCAGCCAGGCCCATGAGTGATGAGTCAAAGAGACCATGTAGAGAGGAGACAGTGGCGTTCCAGCAAAGCTGCAGTCTCATGTTCTCAGAGGAAAGCATGGCAGCATGGTGACACGGGGGTATGAGTCTACATTCCATACGACCAACTGAATAGAGCAGATGGTGCAGGGAATTGTGAATTCCTTTTGGGCAAAAGCTGGGTCTTATTTGTCTCTGTATTCCCATCTCCTGAGGTGTAACAGGCAATCTGTATGTTTTACTGAATTAATTTTTCCAGCTAAAGAATTGCCTGCTTTGTTATAGGGCGCACTAATACTCCCCAAGAACATCCTTGTCTTGCATGAATCCATTGTCTCTGCCAGCAGGGATAGGGAGCCTGCCATATGGTATGCACTAAATCACTAACCCCAAGTTTGTTTTGACCTGTGGCCCACAATATAGGCTGCACACACATCATCCATCCTTCTGTAGTTGCCTCGAGAAAAACTCCGTTTGCTTTAAAGGAGCAGTCTAGAATTGATGGAGGATGCTGATCCCTCTCACCTGCCCAGGGCAGGGTGCCTGGGCAATTATTCTAAGTCTTTCTAGATTTTCCATGATTGGTTTAGAGGTGGGTATCAGTCCAGATCACAAAAAGAAATCCTGAATGGGCTGTCTCTTGGGCAATTCTGAAAATGATTTTTCTGCAAGATTAAAAAAAAAATCCCTATTTTTAGACATTGTTGTATGAAGATATGATCATGGGTCCCAGGTCACACTGTTAAGCCACCAGATCTACACTACAGAAACACCTACGTGTGGGCTTTCAGATAAGAAAATAAATGTCCTTGCTTATAAAATCCACTTTAAGTTAGATTGTTACTAAATTTGGCTGTAACAGCTAAAGAAAGACAATTTTATACCTCTACATGTCCTCTTCCCAAGCACGATGGTCTTAGTAGAAAAGAAATTGATTTTACAAATATACCAGAGAATCACGCCATGCCAAAGAAACAAAGAGACAGTACCTTCTTACAGATGTTGAGTTCAGGCTGTTCTCACTCAACGCTCTGCCAGAATGCATCAACACAGCACTGCTTTTCTTTAAGTAAAAATTATGGCAATCAGTGGAGAAAAAATGCCCCACAAAATCTCAACTGGCATTAATTTATGCATTGCTATATTTACCAATAAATATTTTATACTATTTAGAAGAATAACACAAAGCTGTTATCTCACCCACAGTAATAATAAATGAGCAATTAAAGAAGACAGGATGTGATGTGCCTCAATTTTCCTTTAATGATTCTTTTGAATGAATCATTGAGTAATCCCCTGTTGTTTAAGACTTTCCTATAAAAAATGGATCTGCCAAGCTTTCAGGGAGAGGCAGGCAGTTGGAAAAACAAACAGCGTCTTTCACAGACTGTGAGGTTTTGAATTGTAATTTCCTCATAGTCTGTTTTGAATGTATTGCTTCCTTGCTTTTAAATCTTCTGTGTCTCCCTGTTCCTTTCCTCCCCCTGCCTCAGCATCATGGTATGAAAATAAGTCCCTTCACACCACTGCCTTATGGATACATTTCCAGCCCCTCTCTCACACATCCACTACCCACCTCCAACCACCAATAACCACAACCCACCTCCTCAGATAGAACAAGTCAACTACATTGGGCCAGTGAGTGTTCCTAAGAGCATCATGGGTACCTGTTTCTTTGGGAATTTGTCCATTCTGATACCACTGCATGGGCACCCTGTCTCTTCCCTTTGCCAGGCTCATTTCAGTGCCCAGCTCCAGTTCCCTCTGTGTATAATTTTCCCAGGTATCCTTCCTTCCCAGCACCCCATTACCCACAATCACTACATATGTCTACATACACTGGGCACTAAACAAGTCCAGCGGAGGCTATACACAAAGACCAAGGCATGACAGGCACCTTCTCAAGTGATACAGTGTGTGACCTTACCAGGAACAGATATTTGCTTTACATTTGTTTTTTTCCAACATACTTTATACATGCCTTTTATCAGAATCCTTACTTGATCCTCATGTTTTCTTCTTTGCTATTCTGGCTTGTGTATAATGAGGTAACAAACTACTCTAAAACCTAATGGCCTCAAACAGCAGCCTCTTTACCCTACCTTTTCATGTGGGGGTGGGGAATTGAGGCAGGAGTTGGCTGGGAGAATCTGCTGCTTTCTGGGTATCACCTGATATCAGAAAGAGCCACTTCTCCAGCAGATGTGCTGATCACACATCTTGCACCATGACACAAATGTCTGGGCTGTGTTTACCTGGGACTCTTGACCACATATGTTCTTGTCAGCATGACAGTCTTAAGGTTCTTGAACTTCTCAAATGACAGCTGGCTTCCCCTGGGCTCACATTCTAGAATTGGGTGAAGTCCCAAGCCTTCTTTTCTACTTTGCTTTTCTATTGCTGTGATAAACACCATAACCAAAAGCAACTTAGAGAGAAAAGTGTTTATTTCATCTTACAACTCCAGGGTCATAATCCATCACTGAGGGAAGTTAAGGCAGGAATCAAAGTGGGAGCCTGAAGGCAGGAACTAAAGCAGAGATAACAGACGAATGATGCTCACTGGCTTTCTGGCTTACTGCCCCTGGCTTCCTCAGCTCCCTTCCAGGCACACCTTCCCAGAGTTGGCACCACGAAGACTGAGTTGAGCCCTACTACATCAATTAGCAATCAAGATAATTCCCCCACAGGTGCGTCCCCAGGTCAGTTTAATGAAGGAAATTCCTAAATTGAGGGTCCTTCTTCCCAGGTGACTCCAGTTTGTGTCAAGTTGAAAAATCAGCACAGCTTCTTTTAGCATTGCCTCAGAAAACCAAATGTCAACCCCACTACATTCTATCTAGTGATCAAGTTATTATGTTATCACATATTCAAGCAGACAGGGGTTAGACTCCACTCCTCACTGGAGGAGTAGAACGTTTTCAGTCATTTCTAATTCCTCACACTTCATTTAGACCATGAGTTCCTCTAAGTAAGGTTTGTGAGCCATTCCTTTTGATATCCCCAGAACCTATTCTAGGGCCTTGCACAGAGAAGCATGCAGGTAACTGTGGAATGAGATGAGATGGGGGGATGGGACAGAATGAAGTGAGAAGGGATAAAATGGGTGGGGTGAAGAGACAGGGTGGGATGGTACAAGCTGGACACATAGCCTGCCAGAGCTTTGCTATCTTTCTCTCTTCAGTGCTGGGATTTACCTCAAGGTATGTTGCAATGGAGCATTGTAAAGAAGTGACCAACTACACAGCTTAGTTTTTCCATTAATATAGCAACTAAGCAAAGAAACGTAGTTCTATGTTCCAGACACTGTCTTAATAAATAAGGACCATCAATATCATTATCATCTTACAGCGGAGGGTAAAAAAAATACTAGGACCCCCTATGTCAACTTTCTTCACAAATCCAGCCCCAATTTTAACAGATTGAAAAAAGAAAATCTCTTCCCATTCCATGTTGAGTAACACCCCTGATATCACAGAAATTATTCTGCTCCTATAGGTTGAGAGAACAAATCCATGAATTTATAAATCTTATCTCTATAAAATAAAACAGAACCTCTCTCAAACTGAAGAATCAAGAGCACATGATACCATTCATAGCCCAAGAAAACCACATTGCCAAAAATAAATTTATCCTTCCTATCATGCAGTTTGGGCACTCACTAGAGATGATCCACTGATTAAATAGAAAAGATTATTAAATTTAGGTCTGGTGATGAATCATTTAAGGAAGTACTAATCACAAATTTCAATTGCTAGAAATGGTTAGAAATAACAAAAACAGCAACCAGTCACTTCCTGTCTTGATACAAGAGGAAACGGGCAACAATAGTATCATTAGAAATTTAGTTTGGGTAAAAAGAAAAACTTCATGTCAAGGTTGGAATAAGTTCATGAGACAGAGTGCTTTTGACCTTAGCAGACTGCCTGAGAGTGCTTAGATCAGGCCTCCACTAGGGAGCTTCCCAAATTGTGCTGTGACTGCTCCCTAATAGGGGCCCAGACCTTAGGAGGAAGACTGAGAGTATCTGACTGGCACCTGACTTAGGCCTCTGCAGAAGTTTCTGAGTAGCTGAACTGAAGCTACCTGGTCCCTCCAATATAAAATCAAAAGAAAGAACCTGAAGCCTAGACCAAGAAGCTTTAATACCTAACAAGAAAACAACCAAGGCACATAAATAATACAAGCAGAAGCAGACTTCAGCTCAACAAAGGAAGGTTTTTTATACAGTCACAAACAATAAAAGAAATCCACATGCCAAAATTACAACAGAAAAATAATAATATAGAAAACCAAAATAATATATTTCCACCAAACACCACCAGTTCTATGGAAGAGCTCTGCAAGGAGAACCCCCTGGAAACAACCCAGGACTCAGAATTTAAAAGAACTTAAAAAGAATGATCGAGATCAAAGAATTCAACAAATTTAAAGAACACACAAAGAAACAAATCAAAGAAGATAGGAATAAACTTCTGACTGAATTCACAAAAAAGATAGAAATAGTGAAGAAAACTCAGGCTGAAATGAAGAAGGAAGTGAAACACTCAATCAGTGAATTTGAAACAGCAGGAGAAAGTCTCAATGAAATGGAAAACAGAATATCAAACCTGGATGAGAAAGTTGAAGAATTAGATTATTCAAACAAAGATTATGAAAAAAGTTTAAAATGAAGGAACAGGATATGCAGGAAATGTGGGACACCATGAAAAGACCAAATTTAAGCATCAAAGGCATAGAAGAGGCAGAAGAATTTCAGGTTAATGCTATTGATCAGATCTTGGACAGGATTATAAATGAAAATTTCCCAAGATTAAGGAAAGACACCCCCATACAAATACAAGAAGCACATAGAACACACCGAGTAGACAGGACCAGAAAAGTAGCTCCACAGGACATATCATAGTAAAAGATTAAATGTACAGAACAAAGAGAAAATACTTAAAGCTGCCTAAGAAAAATAGTAAGTCACATATAAAGGATAACCAGTCAGAATTACAGCTGGCTTATCGATGCAAACTATGAAAGCCAGAAGAGCCTGGACGAAAGTGCTCCCAATTCTAAATGACCATAGATACCAACCCAGAATACTTTACCCAGCAAAAAATCCTATTATAATTGAAGGGGAAAGAAAAATCTTCCACAACACAAAAAGTCTGAAAGAATACATTGTCCACAAAACCTGTCCTTCAGAGAATACTTGAAGCAATACAAAAATGGAAAAAAGGAACAACTATATCCATGGGACAAGAGAAAGAAACTAAATGAAGGTATAACTGTGGAAACACAGAATTAGAACCAGAATGCAAAAAATTTAAATGATGGCAATCAATACACAACATTCAATAATAACTAAATATCAATGGACTGAACTCCTCTGTCAAAAAACACAGGCTAGTTGAATGAATTAAAAAACAAAATCCGTCCTTTTGTTATCTGTAAGAAACCAATCTCATCTTCAAGAACAGGAATTAATTTAAGGTGAAAGGATGGAAAAGAATATTCCAAGCAAATGGCACTAAGAATCAAGCAGAGGTTGCAATTCTAACATCTGACAAAATAGATTTCAAATGAATCATAAGAGATAAAGAGGGTCACATCATTCTGATCAAAGGAACAATTGACCAAGAAGATATTACAATCATGAATATATATGCACAAAACTCTGGTGCACCCAATTCCATCAAAACAGTACTACAGGATTTAAAGACACAAATTAACCCCAACTCAGTGATAGTAGGGGTTTTCAAAACCCTGCTGTCTCTATGAGACAGGTGAACTGGACAAAGAATAAACAGAGAAACATCTGAATTAAATGACACCATACATCAAATGGACCTAAAAGACATCTGCTGAATTGAACTGGAAATTGAACTGGAGGGAGGAGGAAACTACCTCAACATAATTAAAACCATATACAACAAACCCACAGCCAACATCATTTTAAATGGAAAAAAAAAACTGGAAGCATTCCCATTAAAATCAGGAACCCGACAAGGCTGTCCATTATCTCCACTCCTTTTTAATACAGTGCTTGAAACACTTCCTAAAGCAATAAAACAAGGAAATTAAAGGAGTACTAATTGGAAAAGAAGTCTAATTATCCATTTTTGCAGATGATATGATACTACACTTAAGAGATACCAAAAATTCCACCAGAAAACTCCTAGAAATGATCAATACTTTCAGCAAAGGGACAGGTTATAAAACTAATCTACAAAAATCAGTAGCCTTTCTATATACCAATAACAAGCAATCAGAGAAAGGATACATGGAAACCATCCCATTCACAATAGCCTCAAAAAAATATCTTGGAATAAACATGACCAAAGACATCAAAGATCTCTACAATGAAATTTTTAAATCTTTAAAGAAAGAGATTGAGGAAGATACCAGATCACCAGAAGATGAAAGACCTCCCATGCTCATTGACTGGAAGAATTAATATCGTGAAAATGACCAACATAAAAAAGCAATATACAGATTCAATGTAACCCCAATCAAAATGCCCATGACACATGCTTCACAGAATTAGAAAAAAATCCTAAAATTCATATGGAAGCACAAAGACTCTGGAGAGCCAAAGCAACCCGGAGCACAAAGAGTAACGCTGGGGAGAATTACTATACTATATTTCAAACTATATTACAGAGCTACAGTTATAAAAACACCACCGTACTGGCACAAAAATAATCACATAGATCAATGGAATGTAATTGATGATGCAAACATGAGTACACACAATTTCAGCCACCTGATATTTGACAAAAGGGGCCAAGAACACTCAGGACAAGAAAGACAGCATCTTTACCAAATGATGTTGACAAAACTGGATCTCTACCTGTAGTAGAATGAAACTAGCTTCTTATCTTTCACCTTGCACAAAAGTCAACTCCAAATGGATCGAAGACCTCAATGTGAAACTGGAAACTCTGAAACTATTAGAAGACCCCATTGGCAGTAACCCACAAGACATAGGTGTAGGAAAGGACTTTCTAAATCAAATATCAGTCGCTCAGGAATTAAGGTCAACAATCAACAAGTGGGACCTCGTAAAACTAAAAAGCTTCTGTACAGCAAAGGAAACAACCAAGAACGTGAAGAGAAAGCCCACAGAGTGGGATAAAATCCACCAGCAACACATCTGAGGCTTAACATCCAGAATATATAAAGAACTCAAAAACAAAGAGAGAGAATCAAGAAAATAAATGACCCAATTAAAAGATGGAATAAAGATCTGAACAGAGAGTTCTCAAAAGAAGAAATAAAGATGACTAAGAAACATCTTTTAAAATGTTCAAAATTGTTAGTAATTAGGGAATGCAAATTAAAACCACCTTGATTTCATCTTATCCCAGTCAGACTGGTTAGGATCAAGAGAACAAATGACACCAAATACTGGTGAGGACGTGGGAAGGGGGAACGCTCATTCACTACTGGTGGGGCTGCAAACTTGTGCAATCCCTATGGAAAGCAGTGTGGAGAACTTGTAAAAATCAAAAAATGAACCTACTGCATGACCCGGTTATACCACTCCTTGGTACTTACCCAAAGGGCTCATCCTATTGCAGAGACACTTGTACAACCATGTTTGTTGCTGCTCTTTTCACAATAGCTAAGAGATGGAAGCAACCTAAATGTCCTGTTCAACTGATGAGTGTGTAATGAAAATGTGGTTCATATATACAATGGCGCTCTACTCACCCATAAAGAAAGATGAAATAATGAACTTTGCAGTTAAATGGATGGATCTAGAAACTCTTATACTAAGTGAAGTAACACAGACTCAGAAAAACAAATGGTGTTACGTTCTCCCTCATTTGTGGAATCTAGCACCAAATCCTTATTAAGTCATTATATATCCTGATGTAACTGCAGGAACCAGGAAAATGGAAAGTAAAGGTAAATAAGGAACCCAAGAGAGAATAACGGTAGGAGACAAGTGTTACTAAACGAGATATAAGGAGAAATGTGTAAAATTGGAGGGGGTAGTTAAATGGGAGAGGAGAGGGTGGGCTATACAAGGAACTATGGGGATAAAGAGGAAGAAGGAGTTCAAGAGAGGTGGGACCAAAGCAGATAGGAATTATGGGGAAAAAGGTGGATACTTTAAATGGGGAGGGCATGGAGTGAGGGTTAGACGGAGAGAGAGAGAGAAGAGAGATAAGTAATGCCTAGCTAGTATTAAAAAAAAAAACCAGAGGGAATCAGATTAGTCCAAAATCCTACTGAAATTTACATGTGCAATATCTCTACATGACCCCATGTGTATAGCTGAAGGCTACATAACAAGAAACGGTGCCAGACAGGAGAAACCTTTCTTTGAGTCATTTTCCAGGGCAGGCGAAGAGATGCCGAGAATTACACAGGCTATTGCCACAGCTCCTGATTGCCTCCCAGAACTTGAAGGTAAGACTCTATTGCTGAAAACAGAACATGCTTCGGACACAGGATTTGGAGCAGTGGACCCAGAACTGACCTTGAAACCACCTCCCCTGAAGGCTAGCTTTCATAGTTTTGGAGAGCGCTATGCAAGCTAGCAAGGGAGAACATCAATCAATGGTCCAACTGCAGTTTCAAGGCCTAATAAGCACATCGATGACCAGCACAGCAAACGACATTGGTGCAGCGTTGGCACTTCTATCTTGGGAGTAATCAACAGCTACCTAATTGAACTTAAAGTTCACTCAATGGGAGGAAATTCATGTGTGGTAATGTAAAGCTAGCCAAATGCACTTAACTGGAGAAGTCACATCCCTAGACAAATATAAATTCTCACTATGTGCAAAATATGGATCCTTAAGTTTACTGGCATGTATCCCAGTTACCACCCATCAAAGTAACTTGTTTTTCAAGAGACAGAGGTAATTAAAGAATTCCACAACCGGTCACACACAGATTGTCTGTGAATTGCCCAAGTTAGGTGGCACATCTAGGATGCAACCTCTACACCTAAGGCTCATGGAACATAGAACAAGGGATGAAGAGAACATTAATGCATCTTTCAATTCTCATCAATGAAGCTCCTTCATATGATAGAGGGACAGGAACACCAAAGGTCACAAATGGCCAAAACATAGAGAATAAGAGCCTGCGGAGTGTGGGTCCTTGCACAGGATGCCTATTTTAAAATCTACCCACCCAGGGTTCAGGGACCAGTGTGGAAGAGGGGCTGGAAAGATTATAAAAGCCAGGTAGGAGGTACATGACCATATGGAAATAGAGTACTACAGGCTCCTGGAGCCCCTCTCATATGAACCTACAGCAATGGTGGTCAGCATGCACAAGACCTATGCAAACTCAAGCAGACAAAAAGAAAAAACTCAGCACAGAACTGTGGAAATGAACAGCATGCCCCAATCTTAGCTGAAGAATTTTTTGACAACTGATTAGTGCCTGATGAGGAAGAACTGATCTTCTTAAAGGGAGGGACTCTAGATAGGCTGACTAGACCTCAGTGCATGAACTTGTACTGAAGGACATCTGGGGACACTAACTTGACTTGATTGATAGGCCTAACACAAATGATATAATGTATGAATTCCAGTAGGGGGGCCTATGGGAGGGTGCCAATAGGGGAAGGGGGTATAAAGTGGATTAAGATGTTCTGTATGAAATACACAAAAATTCAATAAAAAATTAAAAATTCAGGGAAAAAGGCAGAGTGTTTTAAAGGCTATGGACTAGAATATATAATAGAGGGACTGGAGAGAATTCTCAGTGGTTAAAGCATTTGCAGTCCATGTGTAAGGACCAGAGTTCAGATGGCCAGAACCCACATAAAAGCTAGGTGGTCATGGTAACCCATATGTAATTCTAGCAGTCAGAAAAAAGAAATGGGATTTCCCCCAAGTACCCTGTCTCTGGGTTAAATTGAGAGACCCAGCCTCAAGGAATAACATGGAGAGCAATCGAGGCAGACTCCTGACAATAGCCTCAACTCTTCCACATGCATGTACACATGTGCCCAACCACATACAAATATGTATACATACACATGTACACAGCATGCATATACATGAAAGAAATAAAATACAATGGGGCTTAGGTAGAAGAGATGCAGGCAAAAAGAAGTTTACCAGAATGCAGAAACTAGACAATAGGTAATGTGATTTTATAACACAATGTTAAAAACCAGGCAAATATAAATATAAATATATATAATGTTTTTAATGAAGTATCTTAGATGGAACCTTGAAAATAAATAGCCTCACTCAGACCTTTCTTCATTGTTCTCTGGCCCTGCAGTTGTACTCAGAGTCACCCAAATACGTGTAAAATTGTAAGTAGGATAAGTGATGGTGCCATGGGCCATGCAAGCATAAAATAGTTATTTGACATGAGTCACAAAAAGGGTCTCATGAGCAGTAAAAAGCTGCCAGGCTGAGATCTTAAAGATAAGCAGGAGTTTACTAACAGAAGGTAGGAAGGAGAAAAGATGCAGGTGAAATGGGGCGAAAGCAGAGAAGTATGACAAGTCCTGTGACAGCCGAAAGCGCAAGGAAGGTTGGTGCAGCTGAGGCACGGCGGGGGGAGGGGATGAAAAGAGAGAGCAAGGGAAAGAGAAAAGGGAGGAGCAGTCAAAAGGATGTGGTGCTTTCTTACCTGCTTCTTTCTTTGCAGTTCATTTTGAGGTGCTGGAGACTGAAGCCAGGGGCTTGAGCAACCTAGGCAGGTGCTCTATCACTGAGCTATACCCCAACCCAAGGATGTACTCCTAATGCAGAGACTTTAGGCTAGTTTCCATAATCCCTGTAAAACCCAATTTCCGTATTCACAATGTTCCTCTAACAATTGTTCTTAACTCATGGCTATTATTGGCTTAGATGTAGCATATTAGATGTAAAATAGACTGGGTCACAATAAATAATCAATAAATCATTGGTAAATAAACGTGCGTGTGGCCATGCATAATGAACTAAAGGTGAATAATCTAAAAATAAGTCTGATGGTCCTTAGAGATACAAGCTCCTGGATCAATTTTCCATCTGGGTCATAACATTCCCAACTTAACAGAATACTCATAAGGAAGGTGGGGGGAAATAAACATGCATCTGAAGACAGTGAAGTTGCCTGCTCTGGCAGACACAATCTGGAATCTTCTGCTTTATCAACAACACCCAGCACACTCGTTGCCACTCAGTAGATGGTGAGGTCTCCCAGTCCTAAAACTAACCATGACAGCATCAACAGCATCCTATTCCTGAGCGGTTCTCTAATTTCTTTTAAATGGCATTCATTGGAAAGCCAACTCTGTCTCTATTCTAGGAAGGCTGTGATTTCTCTCTGAAACACAGTTGATAAATTACAGCACAAAATATACAGGTCAGAATTCAAGATTACTGAAAGTACTGCCAAACAATTTTCAGCTTTTCTAGATGTATTCTAAATACAACCAGTAAATAACACCTCTTGGTGCCTACAACACAGGGCTCAGCACCAACCCTGAGGACAGGAGTCACCGCCTTCTTTGGCCAGTAGCTGCCATTCATTACTTGATCCTTTCTGACTCCCTACTTCTAACACATACATGAACAGTTAAAAGCATCAGGACTCAACCCTGATTCTTTGAAGTCAGGAAATCAATCCCTTCTCAGGTATCTTTATCCCAAAGACACTGAGAAGATGCCCCTCTTCCAGGTCCCCTGCCCAGTTAATTCTTAGCAAGCTGATCTAAATCAGAGTTATGCCTCAGGAAAGTGTTGCCTTGGCATCTCTGGTATAAAGAGAACTGATTAACCAAGATTCAAAGGCAGGAACCATTGTGATGGTTAATCTTCATTGTTAACTTGGCTGGATTTAGATTCATCTAGGAGACATACATCTGGGTGTGTCTGTAAGGATGTTTTCAGAAATATTTAAATGAGGAAGGAAGAAGATCCTCCTTGGATGTGTGCAGCACTACCCCATGAGCTGGGGTCCTAAATTTATGGTTAAAAAGGAAGGAAAGAAAGAAAGAAAGAAGAAATAAATAAAGAAAGAAAGAAAGAAAGAAAGAAAGAAAGAAAGAAAGAAAGAAAGAAAGAAAGAAAGAAAGAAAGAAAGAAAGAAAGAAAGAAAGAAGAAAGAAAGAAAGAAAGCTGAGGACCAGTGTTAGTTACTTTTTCTTTTATTGTGTGATAAAACTCCATGACCAAGGCAACTTATAGAAGAAAGAGTTTCTTTGGACTTACCGTTCCAGAGGCTAAATCCATCATGGGGACGGGGGGAGGGGATGGCTGCTGCAGAGATAGCTGGAGCAGAAAGCTGAGCATTAACTCTTCAAGCATGCGTAGGAAGCAGAGAGAAACTGGAAGTGGAATGAGGTGCTGAGCTCTCAAAGCCCACTCCCTAATCACGTGCTTCCATAAGCAAGGCCACATGTCCTCAAGGTTCCAAGGCCTTTCCCAAACAGCACTATCAACTGGCTAAGTCTTCAAATATTTGAGCCCATGGGGGAATATCCTCATTCAAACCGCTCTCCTCTTCTTTCTCTTCTCTTCTCACCTCGCCTCCCCTCCCCTCACTTCACCTCCCCTCCCCTCTTCTCCCCTCCTCTCCCCTCCTCTCCCCTTCCTCTGTTTCCTGACTACAGATACAATGTGGCCAGCTGCCTCACACTCCTGCCATCATGATTTTCTCATCATAATGGACTATGTACCATAAAACTGTGTGTGAAGCAAAATAAACTCTTCCTTTTAAAGGTGCTTTTGTTAGGTATTTTGTCATAGCAATGAGAAAAGGAATGAATATAGGCATAGATTCCACTTCTTGGTGTTAGGCATTTCAAGGGCTTATGTTATTTCAAAGACGCTGGACCAACATATGTACTCTGTAAACTTGCAGACAACTGTCATCCTTAACCCCATCTTAAGAACTCTTCTTCAGAGATATTCTATACAAGTTGAGGGTTAGGAAATAGGCATTCATGGCTAGTGAGACAAATCTGTGGGTAGGTGCACTTATTGTGCAAGTATGAGGACCTGAGTTTGGGTTCCAGCACCCATATAGAACCAGGGTGATGCCACACTTGCCTATAACTTCAGTGCTATGGGAGGTAGAGATAGGAAGAATCCTAGGGCTTGATGGCCACCAGCTGAGCTTCAGGTTCAGTGAGAGATGCTGTCTCAAAGGAATAAAGTGAAGAGTGACAAAGCAGAACATCCACTATCCTCCTCTGGCATCTTCATTTTTTTTTCACAAGACAGGTCATAACAGAACACAGGAAATATCAGATTTGGAGATGGCAAGACCAGTTCTCATGGTGAGTTTTTCATTATGACTTTAAATAAATCATGTACTTCCTCCAGAGCCCACCTGACCTTCTGCTTCAGCTATGATAATGACAAGAGAGAATTCCTGGGGCTCCTTCCAGTTTCACGTTGGGCTGACAACCCTGTCTCATTCTATGATATCAATAGAAGATCTTCATGCTAAGAGGCCAGCTTTCCTTTTTTTTTTTTTTTTTTTTTTTTTTTTTTTTTTTTTAAAAAAAAAAAAGGTAGTATGGGCCAGCAGTAGCTTCCAAGCATCAGACTCCGAAAATGGAGAGAGTGGTAGTGTGTCCATCTTCTGTAAGTGTGCAAAGAATCTCAGGACAGGTGTCTAATCAGGTAGAGCATGACAGTCTCTTGAATGCATCTTCCAGCTTCTAGAGCAGAAGGCAAGACATATAAGAGGCCAATCTTGACCTTAGTGCAGTGGCTTCAGCCTTCTTGCTACCACAATCACTGACGGCCTTTGTTAATTTAAGACAGTACCATATTAAAAGAACAACTAGACATGTGGCCTATTCTCAAGGAGTAATTCTTTGCCTTAAGTTCATGTTTGTTGGCCAGCAGCCTCTGGCCCATGGCAATAACCTAGCATTCATCCTCCACCTTCACAGTTTCCCACTTATGCCTCTCCCCAACCTACTCACAGTCTCTCAAAACATCCATTCTGCTAAGTATTCTTTCAATATATCTCTCAATGAATGCAGTAGTTTACAATAATGCAGGGTTTCTCAACCTATACTTTTATACTTTATAAAAAGTATTTTTAGTATACTTCTATACTAAAGCAAAGAATTTATTGAAATAGAGGAGGGAGAGGTAAGATGCTTAGCAGTATCTCTGGCTTATGCCCACTGAAGACCTAAGACAAAGCCACTGCCCACTCCCAGCCAAATTTGTGACAACAAAGCATATCTAAGGACATTGCAAAATGCAACTTGAACCTATTTGAAAAACGCTGTGCTGATGCATTGACCTATGCCTATATAATATATCAGTCTCAACATAGATAATGAAGATAAAATCAAAGGGATAAGTCTCTTTGTTTTCATAAAAGAATCAGGATGGCCAAAACAATCTTGAGAATGAAAACACCGATAGAGTATCACAATTCCTGATTTCAAATAAAACAGGCATAGTAATAAAACCAGCATGGTGCTGGCAAAAAAGCAGACACGTTGATTAATGGAATACAGTTAAGGACCCACATATAAGCCCACACTCCTACAGCCATCTTATTTTTTACAAAGAGTTCAAAAGTACACATTGTAAAAAAGAACAGCATCTTCATAAATGGTGCTGGTCAAACTGGATAGCTACATGTCTCACCCTGGACAAAATTCAACTCTAGGCGGATCAAGGATTTCAACTTAAGACCTGATGCCTTGAATCTGATAGAAGAGAAAGTGGAAAACACACTGAAACTTATAGGCACAGGAAAGGACTTTCTGAACAGAACCCCAATAGTACAGGCATTAAGGCCAACAATTTACAAATAGGACCTCTTGAAACTAAAAAGCTTCTGTACAGCAAAGGACAATATCACTCAAGTCTTGCAGCAACATGCAGGATGGGAAAAAAACTTCTTTACTAGCTATACATCTGAAAAGGGTTAGTATTTATAACATACAAAGAACTCAAAAGACTAAACATCAAAAGAACAAAAAATCCAATTAAATGTTGGGGTATAGAACTACAGAGGGTGTGTGCAAAATAAGAAATACAAGTGACTGAGAAATTTATTTATTTATTTTTTGGTCTTCTTGAAACAGGGTCTCCCTGTAGCCCCAGCTATCCTGGAACTCACTATGTAGAACAGGCTGGCCTTGAACTCACAGAGATCCTCCTGCCTCTGCCTCCCGAGTGCTGGGATTAAAGGCGTGTGCTACCACGCCCCGCAGAAATACTTTTTTAATGTTCAACATCCTCAGCCATCAGGGAAATGAAAACTAAAATTACTTTGAGATTTTATCTTTTTTTTTTTGTCTTTTTGAGACAGGGTCTCCCTGAAGCCTCAGCTGGCCTAGAACTCACCATATAGACCAGGCTGGCCTTGAACTCACAGATATCCACCTGCCTCTGCTTCAGGAATGCTGGAACTAAAGGCATGCGCCACCACGCCCAGCTTGATTTTATCTTTTTTATTGAGCTTTTTAAATTTCATACAATATTTCCCACAAAAATACAGACCCCTCCTCCATCCATGCCACCTCCCATCCCCTCACCAAATCCTATGCACTCTGCCATACATGCTGAGTCCTATTCATTCAGGTATTTGTATCCAAATGTCCTTCGGTGTAAATGCATCCACTGGAGTTTAGTCAGCGCATCCAGTGGTCATGTGTAAGTCATACTGTCCCTCACCCAGCAGCAATCAGTCTCAAATAGTTCTCAATCTAGTACTGAGATTTTATCTTACCACAATCAGAATGGCTAAGATTTTAAAAAACAAATGACAACAAACGCTGGTGTAGGTGGGGAAAAGCAAACACTTATTCACTGTTGGTGAGAAAATTGCTTCAGCCACCATTGAAATCAATGTGGAGCTTCCTCAAAAAGCTAGAATTAGATCTGCCATGTATTCCAGCTCCATCACTCCTTGGCCTATTCCCAGAGGACTCTAAATCCTACTATAGAGACACTGCTCACCCATGTTCACTGCTGCTCTATTAACAATAGCCAAGAAATGGAAACAGCCTAGATGTCCATCAACTGATGAATGCATAATGAAAAATGTGGTACATATACATAATGGAATATTATTCAGCTGTAAAAAAAAATCCTGAAATTTGCAGGTAAATGGATGGAGCTGGAAATAATCATTCTGAGTGAGTTAACCCAGACCCAGAAAGACAAATGCTATATGTTTTCTCTCATATGTAAATGCTAACTTTGAATCTTTAGCTATGTGGTTTAAATTGGTCTAGGATCCCATAGACCCCCCTAAACATAGCCATTTTCATTGATCTTAGTTACCTTCCTGAAACCTATAGTAATTCCTTATTGCTAAAGACACCGTATATCTGAGTCATGAAACATGGAGAAAACAGGCTGGTTACTGACCTGGAAGTTCATCCTGACTGGCTAGCTTTCACAGAGCTAAAAGATTCTGTGCACACTACCAGGAAAGAAAAGTGATCATTATTATTACTCAGCTGAAATGCCTGCAAGCTACAATAATGATTGACCTGACAAGGTATGTCCACTGGTGCAATAGTGGCACAAATGTTATGAGAATAGCCAACCACTTTATGATAGAATTTAAGGTCCACTCCACAAGATGGAACTCATGCCTGGTACCATTAACTGGGCCTAAAATCAGTGGCTGGCTAGATAATATGCTCTAGGTGAGAACCTAATACTACCACTCTGCTAAAGGGGCATAATAGTAAAGTGCTCCCTAAGTTCTTATCTTTATACACATAGATTAGTGCATCATTCAACCCTCCCCAGAGAAACTTCTTTTTGCAGTAGACGCCAGTTAATATAGAGACATATAATAGGTCAACATTCAGAGAATAAAGGACTATGGAGTGCTCAACTCTAAATGAGACACTGATATCATGCCCCCCACCCCCAAGTCTCAAGGAAGAGGGGGCAGAAAGATTATAATAGCAAGCAGTAGTAGATATCTGCAAAGAAACATTATTTGTAGGACATGACAGGGCCATTGCACACATGAACTTACAGCAGCAGTGACTGCATGCATAAGACCTGCACCAAAGCACACCATCCAGAATCCCAACATGGATAGCCAAGAGGCTCATGATGTTCTACCCTAGCGGAGGAGTTATTGACAACTGATGAATGCTGGGAGAGGGAGAGTCATTTTCTTTAACAATGTGGTCACATGCTCCAATAGATGGTCCTATACCCATGCATAAATCACAAAGTGGACACAATAGATTTTAAAGTAAAGCACATGAAGTTGGGAGGGAAAAGTGTGGGGCAGGGATAAGACAACTTGGCAGGGAGGGAATAGGAGGTAGATTTTATCAAAAACACATTATATGCATGTACAAAATTCTCAGACAATTTTGAAAGGTTGCTGTTGCTCTTAGGTGATTTATTTTATTTTAAAATGATTTTTTAAAGTCTCCTTGTTTCTGAGATTAAAGAAAGCCATATCAGAGACATATTTTGGGGTCCAAAGCCTTATGAAATCACCCACAAACTCTTACTCCCAGAGAACTGAGACAATTGTCCACTATTCACTTTTTAAAAAATTTATTACATTTATTTTATTTTATGTGTATGTATGTATTGCATGCATGTAGGTAAGTACATCCATGTCATGCAATGCCCACGGAGGACAGAAGAGACTGTCAGATCCCCTGGAACTGGAGTTATGGACAGTTGTTAGCTTCCATGTGGGTTCTGGGATTCGAACCTGGGTCTTCTGCAAGAAAAGTCAGTGTTCTTAACCACTGAGCCATCTCTTCAGCCCCAATTTTCTACTATTCACTTTTACTCAAAGCTGGGATGAGCTTTCTGGATCAGACAATCAATTAAATGCACACACACACACACACACACACACACACAGGTTAAATGACAACCTAGTTGATTGTACCAGATTTCATTCTATAGGTATATCAATCATCTTGAAATTAGGTCACAATCAGAAATTAAATTGAATTTCCATAAAACATTATATGCATTTTTGAATGGTTACTTGTTCATTGTTCCTCTACAGTAATTTGTTCTGTTCTGTTGAAGGGGACTATCCACGATGTTGTAGAAGACAAAAGCTAATATTTACTTTGTTTTATAAACAGTATCTCACTAATTTTCTCAGCATTTCCTCCATTATTGAAAGCATCATGCTAATATAATTGGAAGTATTTATTGAGTGACTACTGTGAGTCAAGGACTGGGGATACAGTTGTAGTTAATACGATCCAAGTTATCACAGATATTTCAGCATGAGAAGTGTTTGACTAATTATTGTAGTGTAATAAGGTTAGTAGATGCAATTATCAAATGTCTTGGTTGTCTTAATTCTTCTAAAACAAAAATTATTTCCTCAACTCTAGAAAATGAGCTCTTTTGGCAAGGGAAAGAGAAGGAAAAAGAATATGGGTAAATGAGCATAACTTACACTGAAGCTTAGTGCCACCACCACTGATTATGCCAAAGCACTGGATTGCGATGGGTTGGGGTTAGGAGATAAGGCACACCACATGGGGAGAGACAGCCAGTATTCAGAACCTGGTTCTCTGTCTCTGGGCATCACCTTCCAAGCTACTCAGCTAGTAAACTACAGCCAAGACATCAGCATTGCAAATGACTCCAGATTTCAAACTTTTTGCTTTACATGAAATTAATCAGTAAGCAGATAAGCAATTTTATGTGCTACAAGGGCTAGTTAGGCAGAATAATGGAATGACCATAATAAAGAAACCAAGGATGTGTAAATGCCCCGATTGCAAAAAGAGAATTTTCACATGAAGTCCAAAAGAGATAGTTTCTACTGATTGGGTGAGTGGGAGGGTGGGTGGGTGGTTGACAACTGCCATTGCTTCCACAGGTGAAGATTCAGGAACTCAAGCTCCTTCTGGCTGTGGCCCTTCTTTACCCGGGTGCCCTTGGAGGTCAATATTTTCATCTGTATCAAGTGAACAGAAAAAGAAATGCAGAGGGTCTTTCACAGGAGGCCTTTTGCAACAGGCCAGAAGGAGTGTATATTTCTAACCCCATTTCTTTTACTTATATTGCCACATGTTAATTCATAATTGCTTTGGAGGACAGAATAGGCAGCCCAGCTGCTGTGCTGAATGAGATGCAAACAGTTTTTGTAGGTTGTTAGGTTGGTTATGCCATAATCAAGTTTCTGAAAAATAAATCTTTCACTTACAGTTTTCCAAGATGTGTGACCTCTCACTCATCCTTGATTGGCCTTCTTCTAGATTATTCTGTTATTCCCATACTACCCCTAATCACCTTCCATGTCTATACCTTCAAACTATAGACCAACATAAGCAAAACCTGCAGACACCAGGTTCCCCATCCTATCACGTAAGGCAGTTTTCCCAATTATTTTCCTATATGAAGAAGCACCTCGTTCAAGAAAGACTGACTCTGGTATTTAAGACACCTTTCAACAAAGGAAAATCTTCAATTTCAATAATAAGGAAAATATTATATATGACAAAAGTTCAAACAGTAACAAGAAGGAATCATCAACATTAATAATGGCCAAAGTTGAAGACCCAAAACCCTTAGATTTCTAAGTGAGGATTCCTTCGTAAACACAGTCATAATAGCTAATGTTAAATATGACAAAGTTAGACATTAAGAAATTCTAGACCTATTCCTTTTTTTGAAAGCCACGTTTCTCTGAGTACTCATTCTGTCTGTATATCATAACCCCCTTATCTCATGAAGTTCATTTTGGAAATATTTCAAATCATATTGTGAGCTTCATGGACTAACTGGCTCATTCCAAGCATCTCTGAGGAACCTCAACTACGATTTCCATCATAACAATTTTCATCTTCAAAACAAATCTTCCCTAACAAATATATCCAGGAATGGCTATGTGAGTGAGAATCATCAAAAAACATGTTATGTTGATTATAACTACTGTGAAACAGCCAAATAGAAATCAGTTTGGAAAATAAATAAAGCATCCTATTCTTCTTTCCAAATGCCTAATAATTTCATTTCCAGATCCTCAAAAGACCAAAGATTAAGTTAAAGTATTCTTCATATGTGTGTTTATTATAGGTCCCATGGACTCCGTTAGTGGATAAAATGTCTAGATCTAATCATAACCAGGTAAATGGATAGGGGTGTTTTGTAAAACATTCTCCCAGAGAAGTCTCATCTCTCACCAAAAAATTCACAAAATAGATTTATAAATAGATCCCACCATCAATTTATAAATATGCTGGATATCTCTTTTAAAATGTAAACATTCCATCTTAGAGCTCCAAAGACACACAGATGTCACATTAGAACTCTGCCAAGAATACTGCTTGAACACTCTTGATTGTGGATAATTTCACACCAGGTCCTAAACACCCTGGCAGTATTCCATGACGTAAAGAGCTCAAGTGAGAACAAATGCTTTTGTGTGATGATAATGCTGAGTACAAGCTGATATCTTTGCCTTCTCTATAAATCACAACCAAGAAAACTAGAGGATTCTGCAAAATCAGTATTAACAGAAAAGTTTAAAAAAAGCAAGATTTCAATAGACAAAGGAGCATCAAAAAGAAGAGATGGTGTTATACTTCCATCGTGAGTCAAGACTTCAAGGGTCAAAGACGTTGGGAGGAAAATAATCTTGTAAAAAAATTCATCCACCAAGCCCTGAAGATGTGGCAATTAGCCAGTGAAGTCACAATTTTAATTATCCAGGAAAATGTCTGCAGCTATGTAGGCTCATACAATACATGAAGAGGACATCAGGGAACTCTCCCATCTAATTGTCAGGGCTGAACTCCAAGAACTAAGGAGATACTGGATAAGCTCTTAGTTCGATGCTCTCCCTTAAAGAGGACAAATTTGTTTCATTTCTCCTTTCTGGAATTCTACTCTGTGTTGAACTATCAAGTAGGTCTTATGAATACATTTGCTTTCGTCTTTAGACTTTCAGTGAAATCTGAGAAACATGGCTGGGATGGAAATATTCAGGAATCCAGTGGTATTTTTTTACCTAAACAGAAGGTGCATGGGTTAAGGAATTCACTACAAACTTCATCATGGAGTCATGGCTTTCTGAGAGAATGCTCATTTATCTGTCTTTCCAAATGCCCATTCAATCAAATGTTTAGTTAAACTATTTGATATTCCATAATGCACTGAGCCATGCTAGAAGGGGACATCAAGGACACTACCAGTGTGAGAATTCTCAACACAGCTGCAATCCAAAAAGGACCCAAAATATTGACATTTTACAACAATCATGTCTAAACTGAATTAAGTGTGTGAGAGTGGGTAATGTGTGTTCAGAGAGATACAAAAGGATTGAAATGCTCATTGTGAAGAGCCCCACCACAGAAACACAGTTAATAGAGATAGACAGTGGGGAAGAGGGAGATTCTTTCAAAACAGGGGTAGCCAATCTTTTGATGAGCCTTGGCTATCCCAATTTCAGAGGGGAAACCTCTTTAAAAAAAACTATTTCTGACTCTGTCTTAAATTTTAAGAAGTCAACCAACTGTGTAAAACAAGCATGGATTCACCAGAACTGAAAACCATAGTTCTCTCCCAGCAGACAGAGTTGTCTAAATTACCAAAAGCAGAGAGCCGTCTGTCAGTTAGAGGTGGTGCAGAGGCACTGATGCATTTTGAGGGATGTTTAGCAAAATTAAAGTTCATTCCTCCACAAAATAAAGTCTACTGTTTTAACATAAATCAGTTTTACGCCCATCTTATCAAGAGTAATTACAATTGTGTCTTGCCATTATACAGATGCCTATGAGTGCCTTCATATATAATCAGGTGGAACATTTTGACCCTCTTCTGATTCTCAGAGTCTTCATGGTCAATTGTCAAGAATTTAATGATGAATTACCACAGAAACCTTTCCTTTTAAGAAATACAGTCTGAAGTCTTGATTCTGAGCCATGTGATCAGCAGCCTAGAAACCCTGTGAAGAACATACTGGTTTCCATGAAAACATCTGGTAGGTCAATATTAGATGCATAACTAGGGCAATTAAGAAAATGGGGGACTGGAGAGATGGCTCAGTGGTTAAAGAGCACTAGCTGCTCTTGCAAAGGACCCAGGACTAGTTCCTAGCACCCACATGGCAACTAACAACTGTAACTCCAGTTCCAGGGTATCCAATGCCTTCTTCTGACCTCTGCAGGCATTGCAGGATAGGGGTGATGCATACATGCAGGCAATACACTCATACACATAAAAAAATAAAATAATAAAGTATTTTTTAAAAGAAAATGGGGAAAAAAGGAAAATGGGACAATGCTAGGAATGTAGCTCAGTTGGTAAAGTGTTTGCCCACCATGCTTGGTGCCCTGGGTTTGATACCCAGCACCATGTATAACATTGTGGTAGTAAATGCCTATAATTCTACCACTCAGGGGGCAAAGGCAGAAAGATCAGAAGATCAAGGTCACCCTTGGAAATAGAGGGAGTTCAAACCCAGCCCAGGCTAGATACCCTCTATCAAAGGGGGTGGGAATCGGAGAGAAATTTATGCAGACTACAAAAAGGTCTTGAATATTTTTATTTTTATTTTAATGAAGCTTCAAATAGTGCAGAAGTTCCCTGTGTACGTTCACTCTGTGTGTTTCCTCGTTATTAACAGTGTGCAATGCTGTGATATATTTAACAAAACTAAAACGCTGGTGCTGGTAGCTCAGTGGTAGAGCACTAGCTTAGCATGCATGTGAGGTCCTGTGTTCCATCCTCAGCACCAGAAAGTCAGAGAGAGGGAGAGAGGAAGAAAGTAAGAAAGGAAGAGAGGGAAGAAAGGGAGAGGGAGAGACTAATATTCATATGTTACTATTAAATGAACTGAAGCATTCCTCAGATTTACTGGATTTTCCACCCCTGTCCATGCTCTGTCCCATCCAGGAGACTGCATCACTTTTAGTGGTCAAACCTCCCTAGTCCCCTCTGGTCTGCGACTGCTTCAGCCATTCCTTTCTTTTCAGGACCCTGGTAATATTGAGAGATGGTGAAAAGATGTCCTGTGGAGTGACTCCCAATCTGGATTTGTCTGACTTTTTTTCTCATTACCACATGGAGTATGGGTTTTCAGAGGTAAAGGTTTATTTCCTATCCCACATCAAGGGTATGTAATAACCACCTCTCATCACTGTAATATCCTGTCTTGGTTGACCACTTGAGTGAAGTGACATTAGTCAGGTTTCCACACTGAAGGTACTACTTTTCCCTTTCCATACTGTTTTTTAGAGTCAAGTCACTAAAGGTAGCCTGGCCTTGAGGAGAAAGGGACAAATTCAGCCCCATCACATGCAGGTACAGTCTTTAAGTCCTTGAGTTTGAGGGAGAAATGCATTCAGTGCATGCGGTTTTCATGGGAATTTCCATACTATTTTTCATAATGACATGTCTATAACTCTGCTCAGAGCAGGAGTCTGCAACATTCAATCTGTCAGTACCTCCTACAACTGTGTCAGGAAACGGACAATATCATGTTGCTCCTGTGACTGTTTAGCCATCAGCATCAACAGCAAATTCTGGCTGCTAAGAGGTAAAAAGAAAGGGGACAGTTCTTAGAGGAAGAGCATGCATTCAAACACAAATGCGCTCACTAATTAGGAATGATGGGCTGTAATTTTCTGACTTCCTTTTGCAAAGCAAATTGCTTTTTGAGTTGAAATGTTCTCTGGCTTTCTTTCACTCAAGTTTGGCCTTGTATGAAAGTCCCCATTTTCAAAGCCAAATTTGTTTCATTTCATCCTATAACTAATTTAATGCTAATTGCTCAATGACTACATTAGGCATCATTGGACTATAACACATTGTAGAACGAAAACTCATCTGTCAACCTGGAAAACGTAAGTAAGCCTACGAGTGCGTTCAAAGATTAATCTCGGAGAGCTGCCTTTGAGTCTTATGCTAGCTGAGACAGGGCTGCAGAACAGTGTGTATTCCTGGCTCTCCACACTGCTGACACTTTTAGAAACAGGCTCTCCTTGGAATCCTTCAGAATTCTCCAAGCAGATGAGAATCTCAGACTTTACTACCCTAATCTGACCATTATCAGGTACATAAGTCACCCTAACAACATGGAAATAAGCAGTTTTCTAATACATGGGGAGGGAGTTGTTTGAGTTCTTTCAGGGGATTCCATATTTTCTTTGAAAATACATTCTTTTTTAAAAATACATTCAGGGATAAGAAACTCAGCATTTCCCAAAGCAGTTTGCACCACTGTTTGAAACTTTAATCTTTAAAAAGGTCCTCCTTAGACTTGGATGTTTCTTTGCAGTTTATAAATTTATACATCTGCCTGATCTCTATGTAAGGATAATGATAAGTTGATTTTAACAATAATGTACATCAAGATACTTTTGCATAGAAAATACCTATGGAAATAGATGTTAATAGTTGTTATTCTAAGTAGTGAAATTATGAATAAGTTTTGTTTATTCAATTTTAGAATTTTCTAAAACAACCATAGACCTCTTTATAATAGAAAGAGAGAAGTAGGATGGAGAGATGGCTGAGTGGTTAAGAGCACTTGCTAACTTGCAGAGGCCAGGATTCAGTTCCCAGCACCCGCATCAGACTTTAATTCCAGTTCCAGATGATCTGATGCGCTCTAGCCCCCAGGGGAACCTGCACATGCATAGTGTACACAAACTCATGAAGGCACACATACACACAGGCATAAAAATAAAAACAGACAGATAAATCTTTTGAAAAAAAGAAACGCTCCACTTGTAGAAGAATGAAACTAAACCACTATCTTTCACCCTGCACAAAAGTCAATTCCAAATGGCTCAAAGACCTCAATGTAAAGCCTGAAACTCTGAAACTATTACAAGAAAGCATTGGGATAAACCTACAAGGTATAGGAAAGGATTGTCTAAACAGGACATCAATTGCTCAGGAAACAAGGGCAAGAATTAACAAATGGGACCTCATTAAACTAAAAAGCTTCTGTACATCAAAGGAAGCAATCAGGGAACTGAACAGAAAACCCACAGAATGGGAGAAAAATCTTCACCAATGATACATCCGACAGAAGTTTAATAACAAGAATATATAACAAACTCAAAAAACAGAGAACTAAGACAAGAAGCAACCCAATTAAAAGATGGGCTAAGGAGCTGAACAGAGAATTCTCAAAAGAAGAAGTAAAGATGGCTATGAAACATCTTAAAAGATGTTC
>NW_008355272.1:1208018-1208234 GCF_000622305.1 Nannospalax galili
AATGGATGGAACTAGAAACTGTTATACTAAGTGAAGTAACACAATCTCAGAAAAAAAATCTACATATGTTCTTCCTGATATGTGGATCCTAGATCCAGACTCTGATAAATAAGTATGCAACCAAACGTAACTACAGGAATCAGGATATTGGAAAGGAAACAAGGGGGAAAAGGAAAAGAAATAACCTGAAAGAGAAGAACAGTAGGAAACAGGCCT
>NW_008355272.1:1208618-1209331 GCF_000622305.1 Nannospalax galili
AGTACCAGATTGGTGGAACTAACCTTCTTGGATATTTAACAGACATACTTTGAGGTCTATAATAATTTGGACAGAGGGATAAAGGACACTTTTTGCTCCTTGCCCTTCTAGGTCGACTAGTTCCAGGGGACTATGAGCATCTTCCAAAATGTCCTGTAATGGTGGGGGGTCACCTGTCCTCTTGATCAAGAAGGCTGAGAAGACCCCACCAGATGGACTTGTGTTGGGAACTATTATTTTAAGCAAAGTCATGTGTGCACTGAGCTGTGGCAGGTTGCCTTGACTCTAGAGTTTGTGTGTTTTGTACACAAGTATCAAATTGTTCTGCCAAGTCAGGAAGAATGTATTGATATTCTAGGGAGGACAGGTAAATGGTTGAATTCACAATAAGTATTTGACCGTTTCTTTACTCTCAGGAGGAGGTGGGGATGGAACGACTGTGCCTATCTTAGGTTGTCTTCTGCTAGAGCAAAGCCTTACCCGTCATCGGCACATAGCTTCCATCAGCTACGCCCTGTCTTAGGTTGACTTTCTCCCAGAAGATCTTACCCGTCTTTGACTACCGGCCTCTGTTAGGGGAGGGAGCGCAATCTCATATCATGCACAGCTGCTTTGACTTGCCACAGGCATAAATAACTTTACTGCCACCAGATGAAAACAAAGACAGGAGGAAAAGCATGTAAGGAGGCTCTCAGCCTTTTTAGAATATCTGC
>NW_008355272.1:1209580-1223180 GCF_000622305.1 Nannospalax galili
AGATGAGGAACAGCTGACCCTCCTAAAACAAAGACCTCTAGATAGGCTGACTAGATTCACCAGATGGACAAGTAATGGGGAACGGCTTGGGGTGCCGGGTGCCGACAACACAGCAGACAGTAGCAGGGATATCAGAGTATAAGGGCTCTAGTGGGGGGAGGTAGGCTATGGGAGGGTGCTATCTGGGAAGTGGGTGTAAAAATAAATAAATAAATAAAAACACAAATTTCATAGTAATTATGTTTATATATCACCCAAACTTATAATAACCCAAATGTTCTTGGGACTTACTTTGGCTTTCTAGCATCGAGAGAGAGAGAGAGAGTATGGTATTACAAAAGGATCAAAATTCACAGTCTGAACTACTGTTTCTCCTGCATATGTATTATTTTAACACCATTGTGATATTGAACATTGTAAGTCAAACCATCATAAGTCAGGGACTGCCTGTGATACGTGGTCCCATGGGAAGCAGCTAAAAAGGTACACAGGATTTTTAACACTATTTTTGCAACTTCTCATAAATCTATAATTATTTCAAAATAAAGAGCTTACAAAAGAAAAGAAAAAAAAATAAACCAAGAAAAACAAGTAAGAACCAAAGAGGAGTGGGGAAAATGTGGTGGGAAATGTATGAATCCAAAGTGTTAATGTCTTTGGTTCAAATATATAATTATTAAAGAGAAATTTACAGTAATTAATATTCTTACAATTTGTTTTAAATGTTTTTACATCAATTCAACAGACGTTCGTTGACAACCAAAAAAAAAAAAAAATGTGCCAAAAGTTCTGCTAGACAATAGTAACACATCCTTGGTGAGATGTAATTTGAGGTTGTAGCACAATGGTAGACACGCAAGCAATCTCTGCTGTGGTGGAGGTAGTTCATGGACTCTGAACCATTCCCTTTTCTTCTGCTTAATGATACCAGATCCAAGAGGACATGTCAATCATCACAATCAGCAATGGTTTGCATACTTACACCAATTTTTCAGCCATTGGCACAGTGTCCCTGAGAAGGGACGCCTTTTTTTTCACTATTGTACAAGTACCTTGCAGCTTAATGGCCATCCTGAAGATAGGCTCACTGAATACTCTGAACATTTCAGTAGGGTCACTTGGTTTTGTCTGGGGTGAGACTAATACAGAGAATACATTTAGTAGAGAATGCTGAAACTTTGCCTTACAACCAAGAGTTGTTCATTTCATCAAGTAATCAAAGTGAAAGGGCATTTAAGCTGTCCAATAGTGTCAGGTACATGCAGGGAAAAGCAAAGATGATCTGGGAATGGAGACATGGATGAGGAGCTTATTATATTTTGTCCTATGGGCAATGGGAAGGCCCCTGTGTTTGTGACCCTGTGTCTTGGGTTCAGTATGTTGATTGAAAGATGAGTAGGTCTGAATGGATGAAAAGATGCATGAATGAATTTGTACATGAATGAATGAAAGTCAAGTGGACTTATCAATAATTCTCACAACTTGTGCTGAAAAGAGATTATGAACAAATTCTTCCCTTCTCTGCATTCCTTTAGTCACCACCAAAATCTGTCCATTTTTATCCCTATGAGGAACCATTCACAGAGACAAAAGTGGTATGCAGCCAACTATAAACCTATCAGGACCCCAAACACTTCTGCACATGAGCATTGGACTTTGATCTTCCAATTTCCATATACTGACAAACATACAAACATATACAGGTGCACAGACTCATGTACATCCACCATTTTTCTGAAATAGGCTTTTTTCTTCCCATATCCTGGCCGCTGTAGGTACAGCCAAACTTAAGTGTTTTAACTGCCCCACTGGCCTCAATCAATGGATATAGAGCTGAGCAGCTCACTTGATGTGCTCCACTTCTCAATACTGTGGAAGCTGGTGTCTCTCTCTGAGTGCCTTCAATGTAACTGTTAAACTAGTGAACTTATTGGTTTATTGCATTATATAGAGATGGTTGATAGAAGGTACCAGAAGTAGCTCATCTGTAGCAAGAAGGAAGTGAACTGAGTTATAAAGAAAGGGAGGACAAAAACTACAAATGGGCCTATGAGAGGGGAAAAGGGAGGTTTTGGGGGAGGCAGCAAAGAGCACAGAATGTGAGGGTGGAAGGAGAAATAGAAGAGTAGAGGCGTTCATGCAGGGAGGACAAGAAGATGGTGGAGGGGAGGCAGTAACCAAAACCAAACACATGAAAATTTCATAAGGAAACCTAGTACATTTTTGACAGTCAAAAAAAAATGTTAGATGACAGCATCAGGAGTACCACATAAGCTCAAGTCAGGCAAAATTTCAGCATAGATATGGAGAAGAGGGTAAGGAATCCCAACTCTACCTGAGGAGAGAGTCAGTCTCTTTTAATGATGTGACTTTTGGTAGGTTCATCAGGCTCCAGTGGATGGATCCACACCAAAGGACATATGGGGACACAAATTAAGCTCTATAGGAGATATAGATATCTATATATATACATATATATGATATAGATATAGAGAGATAGATGATAGATGATAGATAGATATAGATAGATGATAGATTAGATAGAGGATAGATAGGATGATAGATGATAGAAGACAGATATAGATAGATGGATAGATAGAAGATAGATAGATGGATGATAGATAGATATAGATATAAAAAATAGAATACATGAAGGTGGGCAGAGGGGAGTAAATGAGTGCAGAAAGATAAGAGGATCTAAATATGATCAAAATTTTCTTTCATGAACTTCTCAAAAGCTCAATGAAAAAAAGAAAAGAATATTTTGAATACTACTAGTCCTACTTTAAAGTAAGCACTGGCTCCTATCGACATAGGAGGTTCAGAGCCACTTTAGAGCCTGGTGAGAAACATTTGTGTCTCTATAATTAATACTCTTTTATAAATAAACTAAAGTTGAGTTAAATTACTTTTATAATATCAAAGTGTGGCTTAAATTGGGTTTCTAGAAGACACAGAATTGGGATTCTCTTTTTGCATTCAAATGAGCTCTGATCACGCTAAAGGTAGCATAAGAGCTACAGAAGTGCACCATCCCCAAGCCACATACATATGGATCACAACTGGATCAATTCCTAGATGTGCACCCTTTCATGTACCTTCTCAGATACAGAGAATTAAACAACCCTCATCCCTCAATCTCATTGCGGGAACTAGCGATCATGTCTATAAAGTCCCCGATACCCTCCGTAAATAAATAGGACTTATTATCACGCCTATACTAAGAGACCCTTCTAACATAACTGGCTAATAATGAATGCATGGGAAACTGAGAAGTTCACAGTTAGCAGTTAATATAGATTTTCTTTCTAGTGCATGCACCACACCTCAGCGCCCCTCCTCCCAAAAAAAAGCTTCGGGTAAGCCTCCCTAAACTTGTTATATTGTACTGTGGACAAAATCCAAACAGAACCCCTGTTTCCTGCCCCATCACCTCAAATAATGCCCAAGCCTCAAGGACAGCATTCTCACTCATGATGGATAATGGCAGAAAGCTAGACGCTGGGTTCTAGGTTTTTAGTGATTATTTGTTTGCCCTCTGCACCTGCCCTACAATGCTGAGCATACATGTGCACTCCTAGAGCAACCAAATAAAGAATACTTAAGATGCAACTTCAGGCTGCCTTTGTTTTTGAAGCATAATTATAATGTTGTCATTGGTGCTGATTTGCAGAGGGCCAACAGTGTACCGGGAACCACAGCGTTCTTGCAAAGACAGCCTTTTGTGAGCATAAACATAGGGGAGTTATGCCTTGAATATTATTTTTGTTCTTTGAAATCCAACCTGCTGATTTGGAGTCTTTACACTTTTCTCCTCATGTTCCCTGCCAGCCTTAGTCCTACACAGAAGCAGGAAGAAAGGATGACAAGCAAGGCACCTCTGAAGTCAGGGCTCCTACAGGCCACACAGCAACCTCAAAAACTGCAACTGAGCTCCCTCAGAAAAAGGTGAGATCCACCTGCAAGAAGTAAATTCTGGAAACATTTTGAGAAAAAAGACTGTATTGACACTCCGCAGGAGAGTGGTAACAATGTCAGTGTGACAACAAATTCAGAGATGCTTGACAGCACAAACATTGGAATAAGCATCGCCTTTTCAATCCAAGAAGAAGATACCAAATTAAGACCCACAGAGCATTTCTAGAAAGCTGTTCCCTTGTGCCAGAAGCTCACCCATGGAGATACACATCAACTTTCTAAACTATAAATTCTCCCAGCCCTTCTAACCCAGTGCCTAAGATGAGATCTGAATTTTGAGTTTGGCTTTTTAAAACCCTATGACATCCCTCTGTCATCACCAGTATCATTAAGTTTGTTTTTTCTGTGAAAGGTTTGTTAAGGAAAGTGTGTCCCATGTGATGGTCAAGAAGGAAGTTTCAATTTAAACTTAGTAAATACGCTTCGAAGACCTCCTTTGTGCCTTGTGAAGTGTACATCACTGCATATTTTAATTATTTGACATGCACTAAAACACATTCTGAGCCTAGGTTTGCCCATCTGTAAAACATAGACAGTGCCCAAAGGATTAAATGAGATGATTCTGTAAAGCATCTAACTCATTACCAACAAAACAAAGTTTGTCACAGAAAAAATTAGGAATTATGACTAGGTTAATTTGATGGCAAACCAGTCTTATTCTATGTTTTATTCTTTCCATACTCATACTTCTGGAAAAATAAACTCTCAAATCATGAAAAATAAAGGGAAAAATAGCCAACTGTGGCAAGAAGTACTGGTTTATCTCCTTCCTTAGCAAAGGACCAATTTTAGTAGGGTTTACAGCAGCCGCATTGGAATATAGAGTGACCTTATAAAAGTCTAGAGTATATAACATTAGGATAGAAGGGGAGCCAGAGTAGGGGGGCCCCAGGAAGACTTACCTCCGAACTTCTTTATGTGAGAAGCAATAAAACAACAGATTTTTTTTCACTCTTCATCACCAATTGCCTCAGCAAGACTGTGATGATAACAATTGATAAATTAAGCCAATGGCCCAAATAATACAGAAACCTTGAAGAAAATATTCCTGAGACTAAATGAAAAATAACTAGTTGCTTACCATCCCCCTCTCTCAGCCTCCTTCCCCTTCCCCCCCTTAGTTACTTTCCATTTTCCTGGCTCCTGTGATTAAATTGGAATATATACTCAAATCCAAGGATTTGGAGCTAGGATTCACAAATGAAAGAGAGCATATGTCACTTGTTTTTCTGACTCTTACTCAGAAACTTGGTATAACAGTTTCTAGTTCCATCTATGTACCTGAGAATTTCATCTTTACCACTGATTAAAGCTCCATAGTATAAATGTAGCACATTTTCATTATCCATTCATCAGTTGAGAGGCATTCAGATTGTTTCCATTTCCTAGCTATTATGAAAACAGCAGCAACAAACACAGCTGCTCAAGTACCTTTGTAATAAGATGAGTTCATTGGGTATATGCCAAGGAGTGATATGACCGGATCATATGGTAGATTTCCTTTTAGGTTTTTTGTTTTGGTTTGGTTTGATTTTTGGTTTTGGTCTTTGTGAGACAGGATCTCCCAGTAGTCCCAGCTGGCCTGGAACTCTCTATGTACACCAGGTTGGCTTCAATCTCACAGAGATCCACCTGCCTCTGCCTCTGTCTCCAAGTGCTAGAATTGAAGGCATATGCCACCACACCTATTTTAGTTTTTATTTTGTTTTGTTTGGTCTTTTTGAGACAGGGTCTCCCTAAAGTCCAAGCTGTCCTGGAACTCACTATGTAGACCAGGCTGGCTTTGAACTCACAGAGATCTGCCTGCCTCTGCCTCCCGAGTGCTGGGATTAAAGGCTTGTGCAACCACACCTGGCTATTTTAGTTTTTTAAGAGTTCTCCATGCTGATTTCCACAGTGGTTGCACCAGTTTTCAGTTCCACCAACAGTGGATGAGGGCTGCCCTTTCCCTGAGTCCACACCCGCATTTGGTGTCATTAATTCATTTGTTTTCTTGTTCTTAGCCATTCTGATCAGGGTAAGATGAAATCTTAAAGTTGTTCTAATTTGCATTTCCCTAACTGCTTAGGATGTTGAACACTTTTTAAGGTATTTCTTGGCCATTTTTATTCCTTCTTTTGGGGACTCTCTGTTCAGATCTATAGCCAGTTTTTAATTGGATCATATGTTTTATTGATTTTTTTGTATAATCTGGAAATTAATCCTCCATCAGATGAATAGCTGGCAAAGATTCTTTCCCACTATGTGGGCCTCCTCTTCACTAGATTGATTTTCTTTGTTGTACAAAAACTTTTCAGTTTAATGAAGTCCTATTTGTCAACTATTGACCTTAATTCCTGAGTGAACAAAGTCCAATTTAGAAAGTCCTTTCCTATACCTGTGTCTTATAGGGTACTGCCTATGCTGTTCTCTAATAGTTTCAGCATTTCGGGTGTCACATTGAGGTCTTTAATTCATCTGGAGTTGATTTTATTTCCAAGGTGATTAATATGGGTCAAATTTCATTCATTTGAAACCCAGTTTTCCCAGATCATTTGTTAAAGATGCTGACTTTCCTCCAGTGTGTGTTCTTGACACCTTTGTCAAATATCAGGTGGCTGAAATTGCATGTACTCAGGTTTGGGTCTCCTAATTTGATCTTCTGATCTACATGTCTGCTTTTGGGCCAATACCATGCCATTTTATGACTTTAGCTCTGTAATATAATTTTAAATCTGGTATATAATACCCCGCATTGCTTTTTGTGCTCATGATTACTTGGCTACCTAGGGTCTTTTGTGGTTCCATATGAATTTTAGGACTTCTTTCCCTATTTCTGTGAAAAATGTCCTAGGGATTTTGATTGGGGTTGCATTGAATCTATAAATTGCTTTTGCTAGGAAGATCATTTTCACAATATTAATTCTACCAACACATGAACACAGTCTATCTTCTAGTGTCTTCATCAATCTCTTTCCTCAAAAATTTAAAGCTTTCATTGTAGAGATCTTTAACATCTGATTAGGTTTTTTTCTAGGTATTTTAATTTTGATGCTATTGTGAATGGGAGCATTTCTATAACCTCTTTCTCTGACTGCTTGTTATTGATATATAGAAAGGCTAGTTATTTTTGTATATCAATTTTGTATCCTGCCACTTTGCTGAAAGTGTTGGTCATTTCTAAAAATTTTCTGATGGAATTTTTGGAATCTTTTATCATCTGCAAATATAATTCTACTTTTTTTTCAATTAGTACTCCTTTAATTTTCTTCTCTTGTCTTACTGTTCTTGCAAGAGTTTCAAGCACTATATTGAAAAAGAATGAGAATAGTGGGCAGCCTTTATCTCACTCCTTATTTACATGGGAATGCTTTGAAATTTTAATTTTCTCCACTTAGAAAAATGTTAGTAGTGGATTTGTCATATATAGGCTTAATTCTGTTGAGGTATGCTCTCTCTAGTCCAATTCCCTCTGGGATTTTTATCATGAGGGCATGTTGAATTTTGTCAAAGGCATTTTCTGCATCTACTGAGATGATCGTGTAATATTTGTCTTTAAGTCTGTTTATATGATTTACTACATTTATTGACTTATCCTTGCATCTTTGAAATAAGACCAACTTAATAGTGGTGGATGATCTTTGTGATATGTGTCTGTATGCAGTTTGCAAGTATTATATTAAGAATTTTTGCATCTATGTTCATTCGGGATATTGACATGTAGTTTTTTTTAGTTGTATCTTTACCTGGTTTGGGTATTAGAGTAATACTGGCTTCATAGAAGGAGTTTGGTAGTTTCTCTGTCTCTCTTTCTCTCTCTCTCTCTCCCTCCCTCCCTCCCTCCCTCCCTCCCTCTCTATCTTTTTGAATAATTTAAGCAGTTTTGGCTAAGATCTATAAAATTCTACTGTGAATCCATCTGTACCTGGACTTTTTTAAGTCAGAAAGCTTTATGTTACTTTTTCAATCTCTTTATTTGTTAGGATTTGTTTAAGTTGTTGGTCTCTTGGCTCAACTTTAGTAGTCTGATTGAATCTAGATATTCATCAATTCATTTTAGATTTTCTAATTTAACAGAGGATAGGTTTTTAATGTAATACCTTATAATGGTCTAAATTTCTTTGGTATCCATCCTTTTTACTTTTAATTCTTTTGATTTGGGTTTTCACTTTTTTCTTTTGGTTAGTGGCATTAAGGGTCTGACTATCTTGTTTATCTTTTCAAAGAATCGGCTCTTAGATACATTGATTCTTTGTGTTGTTTTCTTTGTTTCTATTTCATTGATTTCTGATCTAATTTTTACTGTTTCTTCTCATCTGCTGGGTGTGGATTGGGATTATTCTTGTTTTTCCAGATTCCTAAATTGAATGGTTAAGTTATTTATTTGTGTTCTGATTTTTTAAATGTAGGCACTTAGAACTATAAACCTCCCCTTAGCACTATTTTTAATGTGTTCCCTAGGTTTTTGTTGTTTTCATGTTCATTTAGTTCCAGGAATATTTTTATTTCTTTCTTGGTTTATTCTTTGACCCATTCTCATTCAGTGGGATCTTATTCAATGTCCTTGAGTCCATGTAGTTGCCAGAGCTTCTTTTGCTGTTTGAGTTTTATTGTATTATGTCTGACAGAATACATGGAATTATTTCCATTTTTCTATTTTTTGAGGTTTTGTTTGTGTCCCAGTATGTAGCCTATTTTAGAGACATGTCCATGGACTGCTGAGTAGAATATGTATTCTTTAGTGCTTGGGTAGAAATAGAATATTCTGTAGATGTCTATTAGATTGATTTCATGTATGATATCATTTAATTCAGATATTTTTCTGTGTATTCTTTGTCCAGATGAACTGTCTACTGAAGGGGTCATGGAGAGAAACTGAGGCTTTGCACCCCAAGAGGCAAGAAGAGGCCATTGGCGAAGGTGTAGCCTCAGTTTCAGTGGAGACCCCAGCTTTTTGGAGATGCTGGGACCATGGGATGACCACCAAGAACAGCAGTAAGTGTGGAATGGATCTGGCCTGGGTCTTTGAGATGAGTTGAGTGTGCTGTGGACTGCAGAGTCAGAGCAGTGGAGCTGCCAGGACCCTTTGGAGCCCAGAAGATCATAAGTGAATCCCAGATGTCCAGACTTGAGCTACTTTGCTGGACTTTGGTTTTGCTTAGGTGTGCCTGATTCTCCCCTTTGAAATACGACAGTACTTGTTTTGGATTTTACAGAAGCCCACCCACAGTTGAGACTTTTAAAAGACACTATGGACTTTTAAGTGTTTGGATTTTTTTTTAAGGACTGTGGGGTTTTTAAGGTTGTACTGTCTTGGGTTGTGCTATTAACGTCGTATCTTGGGGACAGAAATTGGTTTAATAGTGATGTTTGTGTGTCAAGTTGACAAGGGGTCAATTGTGCTGGATAGCTTTAGTGTCAACTTAACATACCTGGGTTGAGGGAGCCTCAAGGGGAATTGCCTCCGTTGGACTGGGCTGTGGCCATGTCCGTGGGGCATTTTCTTGATTGTTGAGTGATGTGAGAGGGCCCAGCCCACTGTGGGTAGTGCCACTCTTGGGCAGGTGGGCCTGTGTTAGATAAGAGAGCAAGCTGAGCAGGGGCCAGCGGAGCAAGCCAGTAAGCAGAGTTCCTCCATGGCCTGTGCTCCAGCTCCTGCCTCCAGGTTCCTGCCCTGAGTTCCTACCTTGGGCTCTCTGATGAACTGCGACCTGGGAGATGTAAGCTAAATAAACCTTTTCCTCCCCAAGTTGGTATTGGTCAGAGTATTTTGTCACAGCAATGAAGAAAAAAACTAAGACAATGGCTATACAACAAAAATCACAGTGCCAGCTCTGCTTCCCTGGGCTACACAGCCCCCTGCCAGCCTGTTTCCTGGATGAGGGGGCTGAGCTGTCAGCCCAGGGCCACCACTGCTTCCAGATCTCCTGCATACAAATGGACTCAGTTCATCCTCGAGGTCCCTGGGAGCACTCTGGGCCTGGTCCCACCCTCACCTCCCTCTGCTTCCCTGGTCATGCACAACCCACCGGCCACTCTCTGGGGTAAGTCAATCACGCCCTCTGTGCCTTGACTACCCCAGCCTCATTCACCCTTCCATCTCCCCTGCCTGTCTCTCCTCCTAGCCTGGGTCCTGTCACGTTTCTTGTCTTGGTGCTTCAGACATCGGGGAAACCACCACTGATTCCTGATCCTTTGCATCCAGTTCCTTCTCACGGTCCCCAGGAGCCCTCTGGCCCTGGTCCTGCCCTCACCTCCCTCTGCTTCCCTGGGCTGCACAACCCACCAGCCTCTTTCCTGGACACCGGGGCTGACCATTTGGCTTCCTGATCCTTTGCATCCAGACCAACCCAGGTTCTCAGTGTAGTCCTCAGAAGGCTTTGGGGCCTCTTCCTGCCTTCCTGGGCCCTGCTCCCAGGCCAATCCAACCCAAAAATTCCTGAGGCCAAAATCTTTCCCGGAGGGATCCAGACCTCAGGAGAAAGCCGGAGAGCATCTGATCCTCACCTGACTTGGGCCTCTGTGGGAACTCCTGAAGACAAAAGCAATCTGGCCACTCCAATATAAAATCAAAAGTGAGAATTGGAAGCTTAGATGAACCAGCTTTTCATGCCCAAAAAGTAAACCACAAAGGCACATAAGGTTTACAAAAAGAAACAGACCTAAACTTGAAGACTTGAGTCTCACATAAGAATCAGAAACTACAAAAGAAATTCAAATGTCAAAATCATGGAGAAAAAATAATAACATGAAAAACCAAAATAACTTATCCCCACCAAATACCAATAGTACTATAGAGGAGTACAATGAGAATGCACTAGAGAATATGCAGGACATGGAACTCAAAAGGACAATTATAAACATGATAAAAGAATTCAGTGAATTCAAAGAACACACAAAGAAATCAAAGAACTGAAGGATATAGGGATACACTTTTGAATGAATTCAGAAAAGAGCTAGAAATATTGAAGAATACTCAGGCTGAAATGAAGGAAGAGAAACACTCAGTAAGCCAATTAGAAATGACAGGAGAAAGCCTCACCAATATGATGAATGAAGTGGAAAACAGAGTATCAACTGGAAGATAAAGTGGACAAACTAGACTTCTCAAGCAAAGATTATGAAAAATTTAAGAAAGCACAAGAATGGAATATGCAGGATTTGTGTGACACCATAAAAAGACCTAAGTTATGAATCATAGGCATACAGGGAGGAGAAGAATCTCAAGATAATGGTATGGAACAGATCTTCAACAGAATCGAAAAAGAAAATTTCCCAAAATTAAAGAAACACCCATGCCCATACAAATACAAGAAGCATATAGAACACCAAACAGACAGGACTAGAAAAGAAACTCTCCACGGCACATCATAGTAAACACACTAAACTTACAGAACAAAGAGACAATACTGAAAGCTGCAAAAGAGAAACAACAGGTTACATAGAAAGGAAAACACATTAGGATCACAGCTGACTTTTCAATGCAAACTATGAAAGCCAGAAGAGCCTGGACCAAAGTATTCCCAGTTTTAAATGACCACAGATGCCAATACAGATTCTTATACCCAACCAAAATGTCTATTATAGTCGAAGGGGAAAGAAAAATCTTCTATGACTTAAAGGCTGAAGGAATTCATGTCCACAAAACCAGCCCTTCAGAGAGTTCTGGAAGTAATACAAAGAGCTGAAGAAAGGAAAGACTATACCCAAGGAGTTGCAGAAAGAAATTCAATGAAGGTATACCTATGGAAAAGTACAGCTATATCAAGAATGTAAACAGAAATAAAAATGACAGGATTCAATACCCATTTTTCATTAATAACTTTAATTATTAATGGACTGAATTCCCCAGTCAAAAGACACAGACTAGGTGAATGGGTTAAGAAACAAAACCCATCTTTTTGTTGTCTGCCAGAAACTTATCTCACTTTCAAGGACAGGGACTATCTTAAGATGAAAGGATAGAAAAAATATACCAAGTGAATGGTACTAAGATAAAAGCAGGCATTGCAATACTAATATCTGACAAAATAGACTTTAAACTAAAACTAATCAGAAGAGACAAAGAGGGCCACTTCATTCTGATCAAAGGAAAAATAAACCAAGAAGCTATTGCAATCATGAACATATATTCACCAAACTCTGGTGCACCCAATGTCATAAAACAATACTACAGAACTTTAAGACCCAGATTAACCCCAACTCATTAATACTAGGGGACTTCAATACCCCACTGTCTCCATTAGATAGGTCAACATGGCAGAGAGTTAACAGAGAGACATCTGAATTAAACAATACCATATATCAAATGGACCTAACAGACATCTACCGAGTATTCCACCCAAACACCAAAGGACACACTTTCTACTCAGCACCCCAAGGAGCTTTCTCCAAAATCGACCATATCCTGGGGCACAAAAAAACCTCAACAAATACAAAAAGATTGAAATAATTCCATTCATTCTGTCAGACCAAAATGCAATAAAGCTTACAATCAGCACCGGAAGAAGCCACAGTTACCACATGAACACATGGAGATTAAACAACACACTCCTGAATGACGAATGGGTCAAAAGAGAAATTAAGAAAGAAATAAAAGATTCCTGGAACTAACTGAAAAGGACAATGCAACACAACAAAACCTCTGAGACATGCTGAAAGCTGTCCTTAGAGGGAAGTTTGGAGCTCTAAGTGCCTACATCAAAAAATCAGAAAGAACACAAATAAATGACTTAACATTGCAACTCAAGACACTTGAAAAGCATCAACAAATGAAACCCAGACCCAGCAGACAAGAAGAAATAACAAAAATCAGGGCAGAAATTAATGAAATAGAAACAAAGAAAACAATACAAAGAATGAATACAAGAGCTGTTTCTTTGAAAAGATAAACAAGATTAACAGACCACTAGCTCAGTTAACCAAAAGAAAGAAAGAGCACCTCCAAATCAACAAAATCAGAGGTGAAAGGGGAAACATCATAACAGGCAAAATGATCCAGAACATAATAAGGGAATGCTTTAAAAACCTATATGAAATGGACAGATATCTAAAGTCATAGGAACAACCAAAATTAAGCCAAGAAGAGATTACCAGCTTAATCAGACCCAAAACACAAAAAGAAATTGGAACAGTAATACAAAACCTCCTGACTAAAAAATGCCCAGGACCAGATGGATTTACAGCAGAATTCTATCAGACATTTAAAGAAGATCTGCATCCAATACTACTTAATTTATTCAAAAAGATAGAAATGGAGTGAGAACTTCCAAATTTCTTTATGAAGCCAAGACCACTTCAATACCAAAGCCAGGTAAAGATACAACCAAAAATGAAAACTATAGACCAATATCCTTAATGAACAAAGATGCAAAAATTCTCAACAAGATACTTGCCAACTGAATACAGACACACATCAAGAAAATTATCCACCATGATTAAGTTGGCTTTATCTCAAAGATGCAGGGATGGTTCAATATACATAAGTCAATAAACATCGTAAATCATATAAATGGGCTCAAAGACAAGAACCACATGGTCATTTCAATAGATACAGAGAAGGCCTTTGACAAAATTCAATATGAATTTATGCTCAAAGTCCTAAAGGGAATTGGACTGGAGGGAACATACCTCAACATAATTA
>NW_008355272.1:1223373-1223587 GCF_000622305.1 Nannospalax galili
AAATTATCCCCTTTTCTAGATGATATATTATATCTAAGAGACACTAAAGATTCCACCCAAAAAGTCCTAGAAATTATTAACACGCTCAGTAAATTAGCAGGTAACAAAATTAACCCATGAAAGTCTTTCTGTATACCAATAACAAGCAATCAGAGAAAGAGCACATGGAAACACTCCCCTTCACAATAGTTGCAAAAATAAAATAAAATATCTC
>NW_008355272.1:1224163-1227667 GCF_000622305.1 Nannospalax galili
GACTGACACGCTACCTACTGTGCTAACAAGGCTCCTGTAGGAAAGGACTTTCTAAATCAGACATCAATTGCTCAGGAAACAAGGTCAAGAATCAACAAATGGGACCTCATTAAACTAAAACGCTTCTATGCATCAAAGGAGACAACCAGGGAAGTGAAGAGAAAACCCATAGAATGGGAGAAAATCTTCACCAGTGGCCCATCTGACAAAAGGTTAAATCCAGAATATATAATGAACTCAAAAAACAGAGAACCAAGACAAGAAGTAACCCAATTAAAAGATGGGCTAAGGAGTTGAAAAGAGAGTTCTCAAAAGAAGTAAAAATGGCTATGAAATATCTTAAAAGATATTCAACATCACTAGGGAAATTCAAATTAAAACCACTTGAAGATTTCATCTTACCCCAGTCAGACTGGCTAAGATCAAGAGAACAAATGATACCAAATATTGAAGAGGGTGTGGGGAAAGGGGAGCACTCATCCACTGCTGGTGGGGCTGAAAACTTGTTCAACTCCTATGGAAAGCAGTGTGGAGAACTCTTAAAAAACCACAAGCGAACCTACCATTTGACCCAGTTATACCACTCGTTGGCTTATACCCAAAGAATTCATCCTATCGCAGAGACCCTTTTACATCCATGTTTGTTGCTGCTCTTTTCACAATAGCTAAGAGATGGAAGCAACCTAAGTGTCCCTCAATTGATGAGTGGATAATGAAAATGTGGTTCATTTATACAATGGAGTTTTACTCAGCAGTAAAGAAAGATGAAATCATGAAATTTGCAGGTAAATGGATGGAACTAGAAACTGTTATACTAAGTGAAGTAACACAGATTCAGAACATATGTTCTCCCTCATATGTGGATCCTACAACCAAATTCTGATAAGTGAGTATATATCCAGACATAACTTCAGGAACCAGGATAATTGAAAGGAAACAGGGAGGTAAAGGAAAAGAAATAACCTGAAAGAGAAGAAAGGTAGGAAACAGACATCAATAAGGGAGATATGGATAAAAATTGTGTTAGTTTAAGGTAGGGAGAGGGAAGTGTACACAAGGAACCTAGGGAGTAAAGGGAAAGAAGGAGCTCAAGAGAGGTAGGACCATAGGAGAAGGGTATTATTAAGGGAGAAAGGGGAGAAATGGGGACACCTTAATTGGGGAAACCAAGATGGAGGGGTTAGACAATTCGAGAGATAAATAATGCCTAGCTAGTTTTAAAAACCAGAGGAAACTATATTAGTCCGACAACCTACTGACAAATTATACATAGAAGATCAAGAAATATATGTCTAGGTAAGGTTTATCTGAGAACAATTGGTCTTCATCCAAGATTTATCTACATGACACACAGTAATTAAAAGTACCAGACTGGTGGAACTAACCTTCTTGGATGTTTAACAGACATACTTTGAGGCCTATACTAATTTGGTCAGAGGGCCATAAAGGACAGTTTTTGCTCCTTGCCATCCTAGGTCAACTAGTTCCAGGTGACTATGAGCATCTCCCAAAATGTCCTGTAATGGTGGTGGGTCACCTGTCCTCTTGATCAAGGAAGCCGAGGAGACCCCACCAGATGGACATGAACCAGTGTCCAGTCTGCAAGGAGGAGGTTCAACACAGAGGAATCATTTCCTCCATGCTTCCAAATGAAGCCAATGGTCGAGCAGGACCTTTGACTCATTTTCACATATATGGAACTGATAAAAGAAAGGAGCCAAGGGTTCCTCCCAAGCCCATGTGATCCCTGAGGAACAGATACTCAAAGGACTTTAAGAGTAAAAATAAATTGGTTTATCTGGGCCAACTGTATGGCCTTAAACACCCAAAAGGAAAGTATAAGCAAAGATTAAAGGGGCCAATATAATTTTTAAAGAGTCCATATGTATAGCTAAAGGCTACACAACAAGGAACAATGCCAGATAGGAGATACTTTCTTTTGAGTTGTTGGCCAGGGTGGCACAAGGGACTCCAGATAGTAAACCAGCATGGAACTGGGACAACAAACAGCAGACCCCAATCTTATCTAAAGGAATATTGACAATAGATTGCTGCTAGATGAGGAACAGCTGACCTTTCTAAAACAAAGACTGACTAACAGGCTGACTGGATTCACCAGATGGACAAGTAGTGGGAATGGCTGGGGGTGCTGACAACACAGCAGACAGTAGCAGGGATAACAGCGTATAAGGGCGCTAGTTGGGGGAAGGAGGCTATGGGATGGTGCCATCTGGGAAGTGGGTGTATAGTTGAATAAGATGGTTTGGGATGTTCTGGGTGATATACACACAGAGAAAATATATTTGAGGAGGAAGCATAAAAGTTTACATGATGTTAATTAGTAGAGGTGATGAGCATTGCCATTGAAATCTACCTGATGACTTTATAAACATACGCTATAGGCGCCAAGGATCTGAGTGCAAACGATTATGACTAGTAATAATCAGATACATACAGATTAGAGACGTATGTGCTAACATCTCAGTGTTAGTAGCAAAAACAATGAGTCTTTCTGTACGAAACAATATATTTTAGAATAAAGTGGAGATCTTTTTTGAGGGTTAAAAACTCAATTTTATGTCTTATAGGGCTTATACTGAGTTCAATATTGTATAACTGTATTGATTCAACAGTGAACCTAGAAATTTTATCACCACTTTTGAAGGAGCCGTTTCTTTGCTCTGGAAACTGTTATTGGGCATGTTAAAGCTGTAATGATATGCTTATTCTAAAAAAATTTTTAAATAATATTTAAAAAATGTAAGAAACTGCATATCTTCAAATGGAGATCTTCTTTAAAGGGTAAAAACTCATTCAATTTTATATCTTACAGGGTCTATACTGAGTTCAATCCTATATAACTGTATTAATTCAACTGTGAACCTAAAAATTTATAGCCACTCTTGAAAGAGATGTATCCTTGCTCTGGAGCATGTTACTGAATATGTTAAAACTGTAATGACATTCTTCTAATCATGTGGTTATTAAATTTTTAAAAAATTAAAAATTAATAATTCTAATTTATTTTAAAAAAGAATTCTTCAAAGCATAAAAATTTGCTCCTTAATAATTAGTAGATGTGAAAAACATTACCATTGAAATCCACCTGATGACTTTATATCCATGCTCAGATGCCAAGGAGCTCATAAAGTAACCAACTATGACCAGTAATAATCAAATATATAGAGATTAGAAATGCATGTGCAAACATCTTAGTGTCAATTGCATTAAAAATGAATTATTCTGTATGAAACTGTATTTTAGTAATTAAATGGAGATCTTTTTTAAAAGATAAAACCTCATTTAGTTTTATGTCTTAATGGGTTTTTATTGAGTACAATATTGTATAACTGTATTAATTCAAGCTGGGCTTGGTGGCACACGCCTTTAATCCCAGCACTTGGGAGGCAGAGGCAGGCAGACCTTTGTGAGTTTGAGGCCAGCCTGGTCAAAATAGTGAGTTCCAGGACAGCTGGGACTACAAGGAGACCCTGTCTCAAAAAA
>NW_008355272.1:1227746-1238897 GCF_000622305.1 Nannospalax galili
TTACTCTGTAGGCTAAAACAGGAGAATCTTAAATTCCAGGCCAGCCTGGTGTGGTTATTAAGTAAATATTTAAAATAAATAAATAAATAAATAAATAAATAAATAAATAAATAAATAAATACAATAGGTGAACAACAACAACAAAAAAATCACAGTGCCAGGCATGGGAAACATCCCTTTGACTTGTTGGTCAGAGCAATGTAAGTGATTCCCAAAATAATACAGTCTATTACCTGTGATGCCTCCCAAAACTTGAAGGAAAGACTCTATTGCTCTATTGCTAAAGACATGACATACTTCAGTCACAGGAGTTGGAACAAATGAGATGGAGCTGACCTAGAAGCCACCTCCCTGAAGACTAGCTCTCATAATATCAGAATATATTATGCAAACTTCCACGGGAGAAAAACCAATCAATGATCCTACCCAGCTGTAAGGCCTATAAACCACAACAATGATCCAATGACAATCCCAGAAAATTATCTCTACTGGTGTAGTAGTGGCACTTTTATCTCAGAGGTAACCAACAATTATCTAATTGGGCTTAAGGCCTGATTAATGGGAGTGAATTCATGTGTGACGCTGTAGACATAGGAAAGGATACATAGCTGGAGAGGTCATAGACCCCAGAGAAGCACCTACTTCTGTCTCTGCCCTAGAACAACATAATTTCTTAGTATATTCTAAATACATATCCTTATATTTACAGACAAATGTATCTCTTACCACTCATCAAAGAAACTTCTTTTTATGCAACAGATGGAGACTATTACAAAGTTTATAACTGGTCAAATGTAGAGAATAAATGACTTTGAGGTGCCCACCCCTAAGTGACACATCTCATCTTCAATGCAACTTCTATACCTAAGGTTCAGTGAACATCGAGGAAAAGGGGATGGAAAGAATGTAAGAGCCAGGACAAGACACCTGCTGCTAGTTAATGTATTCTAAACACAGATAGAGAAGCTGCATTGGTGAAATCTCCACAGTGTGGTGGTCTAATGAGATCGTCATAACGAAAAAACCAACTGACATGACAAGGTGAATGGTGAAAATTTCAAAGGTCCCTGCCTCAAGATGAAGAGTCATAGGCAATCAATGGATGCTGAGGGAGGGAGCATCTGTTTTCTCTAGAGCCTCCTCCCCAAGAGGTTATCTAATCCCAGATAGACAGCCCTAAATACAGGTACACATGAACATCACAAAATGGATCAGTGCATTATTTATATATGCACATACAAATGCTTGTGTGTATGTGTATATGAAACAATAGTAATCAAAGAAGAGGACGAGAAATTGAGAGGGAGTCGTGGAACATGGGAGGAGTTGGTAGGGGACTGGAAGGAATAGAAATAATGCAAAAAAGACTCATATCTACAACTCTAAAAATTAAAAAAAGAAAATATAGATTTTATTTTTTGATCTTCTTGAGACAGGGTCTCCCTGTAGCCCCAGCTGTCCTGGAACTCACTATGTAGACCAGGCTGGCCTTGAACTCACAGAGATCCGTCTGCCTCTGCATTTTTATTTTTTTTAAAAGAAAGATAACTGGCTTCCCACTATATTCAAGAGAATCAGAACAAACAAGATAGAAAGGAAGGAAGGAGAGAGGGAAGGTGGGAAGGAGAGAAGAGAGATATATGGAAAGATTCACTATGGGAATTATACTCAAGAAGCTATGGAACCTAGGAAATCTCATGTCCAGTCATCACCTGGGAGGTAGAGAACTAGGAAAGTCGGTAGTCTGATTTGATCCAAATACGGAGGTCTGAGAACCAGGACACTGGATGATGTTACTCCCAGTTACATCTGAAAGTCAGAGAACTTGGAGCAAAGGTTTGGAGATGCTACTCAAATGAAAGTCCCAGAGTATATAAAGAACCCAGAGCTTAGTGTCCCAGCTCATGAAAGGAGTAGATCACTATTCCTCTACCTTTTTGTTGAATCCAGACCCTCAGAAGATTAGAGGATTCCCACACACATCATTGAAAGCAAATCTTCATTACTCAGGCCACTGTTTCAAATGTTAATACCAACCATCCAGATTCATTCTGAGAGCCATATTCAGAAATCATGCTCTACCAGCTTTCTGAACATCCCTTAGCCTAGTCAGGTTGACAAGTTAACTATCACACCCACAAAGTGACTGGAAAAGAACACCTGGACTTTAGCACCAGAGAGAACTAAACTTCAAATTCAGGCACAACACTTTTGGGATTTTAGGTGGGAAAGAGACATGATGTGCTTTAAAAGCCAACCTTATTCCCATGTGGAAAATTCATAAGAGATGATTGTGACTTAAACTAGAACTGCAGTGGAAGAAATAGACATGGTACATCTAGGATATATTTCAATGTAGAGTGTACATGAATTGATTGACTAGCTCAGAAATACAATAACAAAAAGAATATCCTAGATGGCTGGCTGAAGCAACCAGTGGATACTGATTCTCTGAAATCGGGAGAAATAAGGAAACTGCTTATAAAATTAAGAGCTTAGTTTCACGTAATAATTGGCTTGCCTATTCAAGTGAAGATGTCAAACTGTCAAAGGCACATGTGTAGCATTACAAAGCTGGAACCTTATGAGAGAGAAATGGGGTATTACTAATAGGAAACATCATAACTAGGCCAGAAAAGTGGACTGTTTGGTCATTGTGGATATGTGATCTTGGAGTTTTGTGGAAAGGTTAGAAGCAGAGATACATCTTGGGCATTATTTTCCCATGACATGCAAATGGTATGTGATAGAGAAAGATGCCCAAGGAAGGGAGAAAGTGGGAAAAGAGAAGAGGGCAAGGAAAGATAAGAGAGGAAGGCAGGGAAAGAGAAGTAGATGGAGAAAAAGAGGACAGGGAGAGGATGGGGAGGAGGAGGACAACTGGAGGGAACAAAAGGAGAGGAGAGGGAAACCCAGAAGACACAGATGCAGCCTCTAGCTCTTCGAGATTAGTATACTGGGCAGAGAATGAGCCAATAAAAACACCGGGGAGAAACAGCAGTCTTGGTCCTCACCCCAGGATGCTGGTTGTTGGGAGGTGATTTCGTGGTGTCTATCTGTACTGAAGTGCAAATAATTCTCAATACCCTACTACCTCGGGCTTTTTACGAAATCAAATAATGTGGCTCAAAGGTCCTTCACTTCAAAGAATGGTGATCACAGCAATATTTCTGATATATTCTTCCAAGCTGAGGCGAACAGAAGAAATTAATGTTTTTAAAAATAGGAAAGAATGAAAGAAATAGACAATAATAGGAAGATTTAGCAAGAAATGCGTGTGTACTATGTTAATACTCTAGCACAACCTAGTGGCTCTGCGTTTAATAGACAGATCTGGAGTAGGATGGAGTAAACCGCTGTTAAAATTACATCTTCAGTCTCAGTCCACCACTGTGACCCCATGGTGCTCACCGGATCATGGGATCAGCAACATGATGACTGTCACAACACCTAGACAAGGGCTTAAGCATTCTCTAAGAAAAGTATTTTTACTGCTCTTACTGTGTCATATTACAATGGCAGTAGCTATTTTTTAGCAGTCAAGATATGGCCTCGGGTCTTCCTTATTTGATATTCCAGACAGGTACTTATCTATAACTCAATGATGAGCAGTTAGCCCTGGAAAAGCCACACTTTTCCCACCCTTTTGCATTAAAGCATAGCATGGAACTTGATAGAAACATTCCAGAAAAGACCCAAATCCCCTAAAAGTTTGGCTTGCTCTGAGCATGACCCCTGGCAGAACTGTTTCCAAGAGAATTCACCATGAGCAGACTTGCTTAAGGGCCTTCATCATGGGGTATCCACAGGTGACTGAACACAAGCTTTCATACCCTGGAATGGTTCTGAAGTGACTGAGCACCCAGCTCAACAAGCATGCAATTGTTTTACTGGCCACATTTATGTGCATGGAACCCCCTAAGGCAGCAAAGCAAGGTCTATAGCATCAGCAAGATGAAGACTCATGAGGCTAAATGTGGTATCAGTGAAAAGAAAATCTCTTTCCTGGAGTCTCCCATGCCTCTCTTTGTTTTAGAAATGAAGTTCTTGGAATGGGACTTCCACAGAGACCTAAGATACCTTATCATATTGAGGTGGAGTCGACATTTGGGTCATAGGAAACCAAATTTTTATTGATTTTCACAAATATGGCTATAGAAGTCCACTATCAACAGAAAGTATGTCCTGCAGGAAAGTGCATACAGGCAGACTAGAGACAAAGATTAAGACCACTTCCCACAGGTTCAGTTGAAAATGAGGTCTTCCAGTTCTTTTTGTTGGACCTTACCTAGTGAGTTCAAGGAAAGATATATAAATACCATCAAATAACCAGCTGTAGACTTAAAACATAACATTGTCTTAATACTTCAAATGGAAACATGGCATACATGTTATATATAAAGAGTTCTTTAATTGGATTGTTAAACAAGGCTAGCAACGGTTATTGGATTCCCGTTGCAACCAAGTTTGTAAATAATTGCAATGTGCTATGGCTCAGGTATTAGCAAATATAGCCCTTGAAATGTCAGTGGTAACTCACATTTTATTTCAACTGTAGTTAACGACTTGCATGTAGAAAGCTGTTGATTGTTTTTTAAGACTTCAATAATTCTCAACATCTTCAAAGAACCAGTTAACATATAACTTTATGTTATAAACAAATATCAGTTATTCATTTGTGGCTTGGAGAATGAGAAGGAAAGTATAGTTGGGTTACTTTTCTAAAACCATCCAGCAACTCTGGAGAGGAGTTATAAAAAGAGACTCTAAAAGAAAAAATGGCACATATGGGGAAGTGGGATTACCTGCTTGTCACTCACATTAGGGAACACCTGTTACAGGCCGCATTGAAAAGTGAAGAAGACAGGACACTAAAAAGTGAAATCTTCTTTGCCTCTCGGGTGCTTAAACCCTAGAACAGGCCACAGAGAGGTAGGTCATAAATGCCCCCTGGATAATAAAGCAGCCTTTGGTGATCCCTCCAAAATAAGCAGTGAGGTCCTGAGAGCCATTATCAGAATTTGAGAAGCCCTAGAAGGTAATCTGGGGTCCAAATCAGCAGTAGAGGCAAGAATCCCAGAATCTGCCCCTGTCCATTACCACAGACCCACCTCTTGCTAACAGGAACAAACTTTCTTCCTTTTAGATTATTTTTTTCATTTTTCCATGTTTTTGAAATATGGGAACAAACAGTGATGTTGTGTGGGGTTTCTTTTGCTTGTTTTGTTTTATTTTAAATCTGACCTTAGTACCTTTGGAGAGAATTTTCTACAGTAAAAGATTTCCCTGCCCAAAAGAAATAAAATAAGCGACTTACAAAAACAGAAATGCAAATGGAAAACAGGCTTATAAAAAATGTTCAATCACATTAGTAATCAAAGAAATGCAAATTAAAATAAATTACCGTCTTTCCCCTCTCAAATGGGCAAAGATTTAAAAGCATGATAAAATTCAGCTCTGGTGAGGGTGCGAGAAACCAGCATCTTCATGCAATGTTGAAGAGACCATAAATTGCTGCAACTTTTTTAGATGGGCAATTAAGAAATACTTAATCAGAAGCCTTTAAAATGTACAGACCCTCTGACCCAACAATTCTACTGCAATTATTTCCAAAAGATGGAGACAAACATCTATTTGCAAGAATCTTCATCACTTCATCCCTGTTGCTAATGGTAAGAAATTGAAAATACTTTAAAAGTCTAACATTAAATAAATTGCTAAAGCACAACGGAATGAAATTCAATCATTGATAATGATGTTGTTGTAAGACATTTTATTAATGTGAGTATTCATTTTATGTTATTAAGTATACAAAAGATATTTATAATGTGTCCTGGTGTCTGTTTGTTTAAATATGTATATATGCATATATATACAGATGAATAAATGAAAACAATAAGACCTGAATGGTATAGACATCCACACACTGCTGTCAGCCCCTCTACCAAAGAGTAGTTTCTGCTTGCCAGCACTTTCATAAAGACAATGCAGTGTATGTCTTTTGCCCTTACACAAATGTCCCCCCAACTTGATCTCCCTGGAAACCTCTACTAGGTCTTCAAAATGTAACTTAGATTTCATTTCTCCCCTGAATACCTCTATCTCTCCTGCCTCAAAGGCTCAGTTATTAGCAGGTCAAGGACAACCATAAATCTTCAGACTCAATCACATTCTTCCTCACTGATATATCAGCCTCTGAGCTCAGAACACCAAATAGTCTCCACATCACTAGCTTGATACCTAAGTTTTGAAACAGATGCAGTTACTCAGAAGAAATTCTTCTGTGGAAACTGTCCCCAGCAGATGAGTTTATTCTTGGTTGCACATGAATGTATAACTCTGTGCATGCACATACATGCATGCACACACAGCATGCAACATTAAAAGTACACTTTGGGACTCATCACTATCCACTTTTCTCCAACTACCAGCCTATCCATCCAAAAAGAAGAATTACAGACAAAGAGGTGGAGAAAGCAGGCACTAGAACGCTCCCAAGCATGTCAGCTCATTTGACTCCTTGATCTTCCAAAACAGGGGTAACTGGGGACCAGCCTACAAATTGCCTGAGCCCTGGTGCCTTCAAGGCAATTCTATATGTGACTTGGCTCTCGAAAGAGGAGTGCCTGGGTAGCTCATCCCAATAGCTCACTTCACTCTCCATGTCGCTTGCTCACAGAAAAATGAAAAATTGTCTGCCACAACAGGTACTTGGAGCTGTATGCAGTGGTACAAGTTACATGGCTTGGTTCTGTTAGGAAACCTTGGTGTTGCTAGTTACTAAGGAAACCTCTGATGGAGCAGAAAGGCTGAAGGGTAGTCCTGGATGCAGTAACCATCGTCTTCTTGCTCTTGCCCATCCACCCTGCCCCAGTGGGCTTGAGCAGAAGCAATTCTCGGAGACTCACTATTTTTTTAATCAGGAACTCTGACTACCACTGAGTGCAAATCTCTCACTCTGAAGATAAGAACTATAGCTCCATTAAGAAGTAGAATGACTGATGTTCAGTCACCAGCTTGTTAAGAAGCAAATGGGGGGCCCATGTCTCTGATTCTCAGTTGGCACCTTTTGTCATCATCAGAGGTAGATTTATCGTGAATCTCACACAGCTTCAGTTCAGACTCCCTAAGTCTCATGGGTTTTCTTCCAAAACCTGAGAGGGGTCCTGACCCTGTTGCTTGCATAAGCAACTGTTTTTGTAGAACTTATAGGAAGAAGATATTTTAAGCCCAAGTAAAATTCATGATTAAGTGACCTGGGACTTGGGTTGAGGATCTACTTAGCCCTGGGGAGAGCTGGATTTTTTTCTATGATCTGCAGTAACTTTTTTTCATACAATTAAGTCCCTGGTAGAAATGGCTTCCAGGGTCATATATGCCTGTGCAGACCCACCAGAATCTTCATCAAGATCCTGTCTGATGGACAATTTGTCTATAGTGCTCAACATGGAATATGAGTAAAATAGGAAAAATGAGGCATGAAGTGCTAAGAGCTGACACAGGCGATTGTGGTTTGAATGTGAAATACCAACACCCCTCCCAACCCCTGGCCATAAGCTCATATGTTTTAACACTTGGCTCTCAACTGGTGGTGCTGTTTTAGAATTTGTGAGACCTTTAGGAGGTAGAACCCTGCTAGTGAGACACTAGGAGCAGGCCTTGAGAGTTTATAACCTGACACAGCTTCCTGTCTCCTCTCTACTTCCTGACTGTCCAATGTGACCAGCTGCCTCACATTCCTGCTGCCACACTTCCCCTCCATAATGAACAGCATCCCCTCTTAAACTGGGAGCCAAAATAAACCTTTCTTCCCTTAAGTTGCTTCTTGTTAAGTATTTTGTCAAAGCATCAAAAAAGTAAAATAGTGGTGTTCTTCAAACTTCATTTAAAAGAAACTTGAAGGAACTTTTTTTCCAAATTAGACAATAATCCTAAGTGTTTACTTGATCCTACCTGAAATATATTATAAACCCAAAAGAAATTTTTCTTTAATTACCAATAGTGAAAAATAGGTTTTGATCAACCATGCTGGAGAAGTTTGGATTATCCTTAAATTATACATAGAAAATGGTATTATAAAATGTCACATGAATAAAGCAATCAAAGAATATTCAGCCAAAAAAAGCTATGAAAAGGCATTATAAAGAAATGCCAAAAAGTCAATTTAAAAATATGTTTTTTTTCTGATTTTGTGAAGCTTGGGTATTTGTCAGCTTTTAAGAAACCATTACTTTCTAAAGGTTTCTTATTAGAGATAAATATCCTCATTCATACCTAATTTTATATTTGTTTTGTATCCTTTTCCTTAAAGAGGAATCCAACATTGTGCAAGCTTTAGACCCTTCAAAACCTAGGTCCACTTGATTACCATTTTATAATATTACACTTCAATAGCAACATTTAGTGAATACCTACTAAGTACACACAGACACTGTAATACATAAATTCTCCCTTCTCATTTTATTTTCTCCTCTCAGGGAACCAGTTCCCATTTTACAACCAAAAGTATTTAATCAAAAGAAGCAGGAGAACTTGGAAAACTGCTCAGCGGGTAGAAACCATGAGGACTGGGTTTTGGATTTTCCGCACCCACATAAATGCTGGATGGTTATAGCAGCCCATGTGTAATCCCAGCACTCAGGCAAGCAGGGAATCCCTAGCATGAGTTGGCTAGCTATACTAGCCAGATCAGTGATCTCTGCAAAGTGAGAGATCCTGCCTCAATATAGAAGGTGGAAAGTGATCCATGTCAACCCCTCTAGCTTCCAAACACATGTACATACACATGCATATAAACCCACACATATCCACAAATATATGAATATGTGCACACACATACATGGACACCACACATATACACATGCAAATAAAAAAGAATAATCCCAAATATGATATTCTCACTTCAACATACCCCAGCTCCTTTCTAGTGAAGGATCTCAAACCAGTTTCCAACCAGCTTTCTTAACTTCCATGTTTTCCATTTTACCAGAAGGTAAACTGAGGCATATGGAAGGATTCTCATAAAGTAAGCCAATGGCAAGCCTCAAAGATCCTCATTTTCTAGGTTAAGGATACACCAATATCCTAGGACAGAAGGAAGCATTTATAGGACCTGTTTTAGTCTATGTCCTGGAGCACTAAGTTATTCCTCAAAGATAAGGATAATTGATATTTTTTAGCAACAAAACTATATCTACAACTACAATATATGAGAAATTCTTCACCCCCTTAAACAGAACCTCAAAATTATCTCACCTTTGTTGGTAAGAATGAATGGTTATTATTATGAAAATTAGTATTAAATTCAATATATTGTTATATTCATTAGGTAAACTTAAGTCTTTGCTCGGGCCAAGTTGCCACTCCCTGATTTTGTTAACAGAATTGTCTTCTGACTTAATCTGCCAAGTCCAGTAAGATAATTGGCTTGAGATTTAAACTCCAGTGTTTGCTCACTGCATGTGCAGTAAGGACCAAGCTGGTTTGCTCTTGGTACCATGGGGTTCTCCTCAGGCTGCATATGGATTTGCATCACACTATCATTTCATGCATTAGTTGGTCATTTTCTTGTTTCTTAGTCTGTTTCAAGAGAGCTGAAGAATTGAGTTATAAAAGGAGAGATAGTGTTCTACATGACACTGGAACCAGAACTCGTGTGGATGTACAAGATTTTAAAAAGCCAAGAGAGGGAGAGAGGGAGCAGAGAGGGAGGAAGGGATGAAAAAGAGAGAACTAAAAACAACTAATCTGATTCTTAAGATTCCTGTTTCCCAAGAAGACTTGGATCTAGTGTTTGCCATCCTCTTTTCTTCCATTTCCTCCACCACTCCCTGCTACCAAGGAAGAAAACAGGATGTTTCTGAATGTGGGTAGTAAAGTCATGAATCATTCATCCTCTTGTTCCTGTTCAAGAGTATGCCTTGCACTCTAAGGATCTCCCTAAACACTTGCAAGAAAGCTCTTCTGTGAGGCTCAACATTTTGGTAGGATGGGGAGAATTGCTTCAGCTACAATGAACCAAAGGGCAAGTGAATATTCACCAAGCATCTGGTGTATGCTGCGACTATGCTAACACTCTCCTGGTGTTCACAGATAGGCCCTGCTTTCGCATTTTACACATAAAGAGCCTGAGATTGAAAGAAGCTGGGTAGCTTGCCTAAGAGCATGTAGCTTGTGTGTGGTACAGCTAGGATGAGAATGTAGCTCTCTCTGGGGCTAAAGTAGTGTCTAGCCACTATAGGTCAAAATTAAGCTCCATTTTTTTAGTCATGTTCAATGGGGAGAAAACCAAGAATAGGAGAGAAATCACGAAGGAACAGAGTTACTTGTAAAAATTCTATTTCACTGGGCACCAAAGCCACCAGCTTCCTGGGGTCAGCATCTATCCTGGGCACCTTCACTCCCCTAGCCTCATTTACCCTCCCAGCTCCCCCCCCATCTCTCCTCCTAGCCTGGGTACTGACCCTTGTCTTGGTACCCCAGACCCCTGGACTGACCTCTTATCCCAGAACCCCCACTGTTTCCTGATCCTTTGCATCCAGACCAACCCAATTCCTCCCTGTAGTCCCCAGGAGCCCTTGGGACCTCTTCCCATTACCACCTCCCTTTGCATCCCTGGGAGACACAGCCACCAGCTTCCTGGGGCCAGCATCTTTCCTGGGCCCTGCTCCAAGGCCAGCCCAGCCCCCAAATTCCTAAGGTCAGCATCTTTCCTGGAGAGATCCGGACCTTAGGAGAAAGCCTTAGAGCAACTGATCCTCATCGAACTTGGCCCTCTGGGGGAACTCCAGAGCAGCAAGACAAAGCAATTTGGCTGCTCCAATATAAAATCAAAAGAGAGAACCTGAAGCCTAGACCAACCAGCTTTTCATACCCAACAAGTAAACCACAAAGGCACACAAAGTTTACAAAAAGGAGCAGACCTAAACTCAACAAAGGAAGGCTTGAGTCTCACAAAAGAATCAGAAACTACAAAAGAAATCCACATGTCAAAGTCACAGAGAAAAAAATAATAACTTGAAAAACCAAAATAATATATCCCCACCAAGTACAAACAGTCCTCTAGAGGAGTACAAAGAGAACGCCTTAGAGATTACACAAGGCATGGAACTCAAAAGAACATTTATAAACATGATAAAAGAATTCAGTGAA
>NW_008355272.1:1239061-1240023 GCF_000622305.1 Nannospalax galili
ATGAATGAAATGGAAAACAGAATATCAAGACTGGAAGATAAAGAGGATGAATTAGACCACTCAAGAAAAGATTATGAAAATTTTAAGAAAGCACAAGATTGGAATATGCAGGAATTGTGTGACACCATAAAAAGACCAAACATGAATCATAGGCATGCAGGGAGGAGAAAAATCCCAGGATAATGGTATGAACCAGATCTTCAACAGAATCATAGAAGAAAATTACCCAAAATTAAAAAAAGACATGTGGATACAAATACAAGAAGCATACAGAACACCAAATAGACAGGACCAGAAAAGAAACTCTCCACAGCACATCATAGTAAAAACACTAAATACACAGAACAATGAGACAATACTGAAAGCTGCAAAACAAGTCACACATAAAGGAAAACCCATCAGGATTACAGCTGACTTTTCAGTGCAAACTATGAAAGCTAGAAGAGCCTGGACCAAAGTATTCCCAGTTTTAAATGACCACAGACACCAACCCAGATTACTTTACCCAGACAAAATGTCTGTTATAGTTGAAGGGGAAAGAAAAACCTTCCATGACATAAATAGACTGAAAGAATTCATGTCCACAAAATCAGCCCTTCAGAAAATTAATTCATGTCCACAAAACCAGCCTTTTAGAGAGTTCTTGAAGCAATACAAAGAGCTGAAGAAAGGAACGACTATATCCAAGGGGTTACAGAAAGAAACTTAACAAAGGTATAACTGTGGAAATGCACAGACTCACCAAGAATGTGAACAAAAATAAAAATGACAGGAATCAATACACATTTTTCATTAATAATCTTAATATTAATGGACTGAACTCCCCAGTCAAAAGACACATTCTAACTGAATGGATTAAGAAACAAAACCCATCTTTTTGTTGTCTGCAAGAAATCTCACTTTCAAGGACAAGCACTATCTTAAGGTGAAAGGATGGAAAAAATAACCAAGTGAATGGTACT
>NW_008355272.1:1240118-1250957 GCF_000622305.1 Nannospalax galili
GACCAAGAAGATATTACAATCATGAACATATATTCATCAAACTCAACTTTATAAAAACAGTACTACGGGACTTTACGACTCAGATTAATCCCAACTCATTAATAGTAGGGGACTTCAATACCCCATTGTCTCCATTAGATAGGCCACCAGGACAGAAAATTAACAGAGAGACATCTGAATTAAACAATACCAGACATCAAATGGGCCTAACAGACATCTACTCTATATTCCACCCAAGCACCAAATAATATACTTTCTATTCAGCACCCCATGGAACTTTCTCCAAAATTGACCACATACTGGGACACAAAACAGACATCAACAAATACAAAAAGATTGAAATAATCCCATGCATTCTATCAGACCACAATGCAATAAAGCTTAAAATCAATACCAGAAGAAACTCTAGTAACTACATGAACATATGGAGATTAAACAAGACACTCTTGAATGATGAATGGGTCAAAAGAGAAATTAAGAAAGACATAAAAGTATTCCTGGAACTAAATGAAAAGGACAATACAACACAACAAAACCTCTGGGACACGTTGAAAGCAGTCCTTACAGGGAAGTTTATAGCTCTAAGTGCCTACATTTTTAAAAAAATAAGAAAGAACACAAATAAATGACTTAACATTGCAACTCAAGACACTTGAAAAGCACAAACAAATGAAACAGAAACCCAGCAGACAAGAAGAAATAACAAAAATCAGAGAAGAAAACAATAAAAAGAATCAACAAATCCAAGAGCTGGTTCTTTGAAAATGTGAACAAGTTGACAGACCACTAGCATAATCAATCAAAAGAAAGAAAGAACACCTCTAAATTAACAAAATCAGAGATGAAAGAGGAAACATCACAACAGACACCAAAAAAGATCCAGAACATTATAAGGGAATACTTTAAGAACCTATACACTACCGAATTTAAAAACCTAAAAGAAATGGATAGGTATCTAAAAGCATGGGAACCACCAAAACTAAACCAAGAAGAGATCAACAGCTTAAACAGACCCATAGCACATAAGGAAATTGAAACAGTAATACAAAACCTCCCAACCAGGTAGAATTAAACAATAATACAAAACCAAAGTCCAGGACCAGATGGATTTACAGCAGAATTCTACCACACATTTAAAGAGGATCTACATCCAATACTACTTAATTTGTTCAAAAAGATAGAAATGGAGGGAGAACTTCCAAATTCCTTCTATGAAGCCAATATCACTCTAATATTGAACATGTATTTATGTTCAAAGTCCTAGAGGGAATTGGACTGCAGGAAACATACCTCAACATAATTAAAGCCATATACAACAAACCTACAGCCAACATCATTGTAAATGGAGAAAAATTGGAAGCATTCCCATTGAAATCAGGAACCAGACAATGCTGTCCACTATCTCCACACCTTTTTTAACATAGTGATTGAAACTCTTGCAAGAGCAATAAGACATGAGAAGGAAATTAAAAGAGTAAAAATTGGAAAAGAAATCAAACTATCCCTTTCTGCAGACGATATGATATTATATCTATGAGACGCAAAAAATTCCAGCAGAAAACTTTTAGAAATGATTAACACATTCAATAAAGTGGCAAGTTACAAAATTAATCAACAAAAGTCTATAGCCTTTCTATATGCGAATAACAATCAATCAGAAAAAGAGTACATGGAAACACTCCCTTTCACAATAGCTGCAAAAAAATATGAAAATATCTGAGAATAAACCAGACCAAAGACATTAAAGAGCTCTACAATGAAAATTTTAAGTCTTTAAAGAAAGAGATTGAAGAAGACATCAGAAGATGGAAGGACCTCCCATGCTCATAGATTGGAAGAAATAATACTGTGAAAATGATCATCTTACCAAAAGCCATTTATAGATTCAACGAAATGCCAATCAAAATCCCCATGACATTCTTCACAGAATTGGAAAAAAACATCCTAAGATTCGTATGGAAGCACAAAAGACCTCAGATAGACATAGCAAACATGAGCACTAAGAGCAATGCCGGGGCAATTACTATACCAGATTTTAACCTCTATTACAGAGCTATAGGCATAAAAACAACATGGCACTGGCACAAAAATAGACCCATAGATCAATGGAAAAAAACTGAAGACCCAAATATGAATACATGCAATTTCAGCCACCTGATATTTGACAAAGGGGCCAAAAAAATCACCTGGAGGAAAGACAGCATGTTCAGCAAATGGTGCAGGCAAACCGGGATCTCACCCTGTAGAAGAATGAAACTAAACCCCTATCTTTCACCTTGCAAAAAAGTCAATTCCAAATGGATCAAAGACCTCAATATGAAGCCTGAAACTCTGAAACTGTTAGAAGAAAACATTGGCAAAAACCTACAAGACATAGGTGTAGGAAAGGATTTTCTAAACCGGACATCAGTTGCTCAGGAAACAAGGTCAAGAATCAACAAATGGGACCTCATTAAATTAAAAAGCTTCTTTACATCAAAAGAAGCAAGCAAGCAAGTGAAGGCAAAACCCACAGAATGGGAGAAAATCTTCACCAGCAACACATCTGAAAGAACTTTAAAATCCAAAATATATAATGAAATCAAAAAACAGAGAATCAAGAAAGGAAATAACCCAATTAAAAGATGGGCTAAGGAACTGAACAGAGAGTTCTCAAAGAAGAAATAAAGATGGCTAAGAAGCATCTTAAAAGATGTTCAACATCATTAGTAATTAGGGAAATGTAAATTAAAACGAATTTAAGGATTCATCTTACCCCAGTCAGACTGGCTAAGATCAAGAAAACAAATGATACCAAATATTGAAGAGGATGTGGGGAAAGGGGAATGCTCATCCACTGCTGTGAGATTACAAACTTGTTAAACCCCTATGGAAAGCAGTGTGGAGAACACTTTAAAAAGTAAAAATGAACCTACAATTTGACCCAGTTATACCACTCCTTGGCATATACCCAAAGAACTCATCCTATTGCAGAGACACTTGTACATCCATGTTTGTTGCTTCTCTTTTCACAATAGCTAAGAGATGGAAGCAACCTAGGTGTCCCTCAATTGATGAGTGGATAATGAAAATGTGGTTCATATATACGATGGAGTTTTACTCAGCAATAAAGAAAGATGAAATCATGAAATTTGCAGGTAAATGGATGGAACTAGAAACTGTTATACTAAGTGAAGTAACACAGACTCAGAAAAAAATTGACATATGTTCTCCCTCATATGTGGATACTAGCAACAAATCCTGATAAGTGAGTGTATATCCAGACATAACTACAGGAACTAGGATAATGAAAAAGAACCAGGGAGGTAAAGGGCAAGAAAGAATCTGAAAGGGAAGAACAGTAGGAAACAGGTGTTAATAACAGAGATATGGATAAAAATGGGATTATTTTAAGGGGAGGGTGGAGGTAGGTTTATACAAGGAACCTTGGGGATAAAGGGAAAGAAGGAGCTCAAGAGAGGTGGGACCATAGGAGAAGGGTATTATTAAGGGAGAAATGGGGGCACTTTAAGTGGGGAAACCATGGTGGAAAGGTTAGACAATGTGAGAGATAATACCTAGCTAGTTTAAAAAAGAACAGAGGGAATCATATTAATTGAACAACCTACTGACAAATTATACATACAACTAGCTCAAGGAATATAATATATGTCTAGGCAAGGTTTATCTGAGAATGGATGTTCTTTGCCCAAGTTTGTCTATATAGCACATGGAAATTAAAAGTACCAGACTAGTGGAACTAACCTTCTTGGATATTTAACAGCCATACTTTGAGGCCTGTACTAATTTGGTCAGAGGGACATAAAGAACAGTTTTTTGCTCCTTGCCCTCCTAGGTCGACTAAGTTCCAGGGGCCTATTAGCATCTCTCAAAATGTCCTGTAACTGTGGTGAGTCACCTGTTCTCTTGATCAAGGCAGCCATGGTACCCTACCAATTGGACTTGATCCTGTATCCAGTCTACAAAGAGTATGGTTAACACAGAGGAAACAGTTCCTCCATGCTTCCAAGTGAAGCCAGCCATTGTCAAGCAGGACATTTGACTTATCTTCACATAGATGGAACTGGTAAAAGAGGGGAGCCAGGGGCTCCTCCCAAGCCCATGTGACCCCATAGGAACAGATCCTCAAATGACCTTAAGAGTAAAAATAAATTGGTTTATCTGGGCCAACTGTATGGCCTTAAGCACCCAGAAGGAAAGTATAACCAAAGATTAAAGGAATCAATATAATTCTTTAAGAGTCCATGTATATAGCTAAAGGCTACATAACAAGAAACAATGGCAGACAGGAGATACCTTCCTTTGAGTTGTTGGCCAGGGTGCCCCAAGAGACTCCTAGACAGTAACCCAGCATAGAATTTGGAAAATGAACAGCAGACCCCAATCTTATGTGAAGGAATATTGGCAACTGATTTTTGCTAGATGAGGAAGAGCTGATCTTCCTAAAACAAGGAACTCTAGACAGGCTGACTAGATTCAGTGGATGGACAGGCACTGGGGAATGGCTGGGGGCACTGACAACACAGTGGACAGTAACAGGGATGACAGAGTGGGCTCCAGTGGGGGAAGGGGGGCTATGGGAGGGTGTCACTTGGGATGTGGGTATATAGATGAGTAAGATTATTTGGGATGTTCTGTATGAAATACACACCAAAAAAATCAACAAAAGGTGAGTTATATTTGAGGAAGAAGCATTAAAATTTGCTTCATATTAATTAGTACAGATGAAAAACATTACTGTTGAAATCTACCTGATGACTCTATATGCATGCTTAGGTGCCAAGGATCTCAGAAAGTAACTGACTGTGACTAGTAGTAATCAGATACATAAAGATTAGAGATGCATATGCAAACATCTAAGTGTTAATAGCATTAAAAATGAGTTTTCTGTATGAAATAGTATATTTTAAAATTAAATGGAGATCTTTTTTAAAGGTTAAAACCTCATTCAATTTTATGTCTTACAGGGTTTATACTGAGTGCAATATTGTATAACTGTATTAATTCAACTGTGAACCTAAAAATTTACAGCCAATTTGAAAGTGATGCATCTTTGCTCTGGCAATTTTTATTAAATATGTTAATGCTATAATGAAATGCTTCTTCTAATCATGTTATTAAGTAAATAATTTTTAAAAAACACAATCCAGGGGCTGGAGAGACAGCATAGTGGTTAAGAACACTGGTTGTTCTTGCAGAAGACCTGGGTTCAAATCCCAGCAACTACATGGCAGCTAACAACTGTCCATAACTCCAGTTCCAGGGGATCCAACAGCCACTTGTGTCCTCCGCAGGCTTTGCATGACACAAGGGCACTTACCTACATGCAGGCATAACACTCATACACATAAAACAAAAATAATAAATAAAATATTTTTAATATTAAAAAAACACCATCCAAATAGTAAAAAAAAAGAAAGAAAGAAAGAAAATTCTCCTATTTCACCATGTCCTGTGTTCCCCTGTGCACTTGTAAACCACAGAGAGTCATGTCTATCTTTATTTTTGGTATGCCTGGATCTTGGTGTGCCTATATCAGCTTGCTGGGTGATTTGAGGGTGCATCCCAATATGTGCTTTGTTTTTAATCAATTCTAATTGGTTTCATTCTCCCCTTTGTGAATTATAATATTCTGTGCCTCTAGTCACTCTCATAGTTCAACAATTTTTCAAACCTCGGTAATACATCAAAGCAAATCACATTGCTCACAGATGACTGGTTCTCAGGACTTAACAGCACACTGCCAACAGGAAGTGAGGAGGAAGAGGAGGAGGAAGAGGGGAGGAGGAGGAGGAAGAGGGGAGGAAGAGGAGGAAGAGGTGGGGAGGAGGAAGGGGGAGGAGGAGGAAGAGGGGGAGGAGGAAGAGGGGGAGGAGGAGGAAGAGAGGGAGTTTGTGCTGAGATCCACTAGCCTGACCCTTCTAGGAGCAACACCAAGAATTGGCAATTACATTCTCTCTCTCTCTCTCTCTCTCTCTCTCTCTCTCTCTCTCTCTATTGTTTGGACAAAATCACACTGTGTTATCATATGTTGTCTCACTTTAAATTTCAGCCTAGGTTAGTAAAATAGGTAAAAGGTTGAACAGAGCAGATGTCTTAATCTGTCTTGTGTTGAGGTTGAACAAGGAAAAATGCTTATTTAGCTCAGAGTTCTGGAGGTAGAAGAGGAGGGTACCAGGATTACCTTCTAGTGAGGTCCTTATGAGGTACAGCACTACATGGTGACAGTGTGTATAGAGAGTTCATATGGTGAGAGAGGAAGTGAGAGAAAACCTGAAAAGCAAAACCAGCTTTATAACAACCCACTGTCTCAGTAGCTCACCCATTCCACCAAGACCTTCCCTGAAATGCTTTCGTTCCTACAAAGGGTGGTCAAGATCCAGACACCTTCCACTAGAACCCAATTCTTAAAGGTCTTTCCACCTTTCAATACCATTATCTCAGGGAACAAGCTTCGAGCACATGAACATTTGGGGGGTAAATGATGCCTAAGCTATAGAACAGGGTTCTCCACCTTTGCACATTTGATATTTTGGGGTAAATAACTCCTTAATGGAGAGTAGGTTGTGCAATATAGGACATTTAGCAACATTATAATGCTAAGAAACACAATGTTTTGCCAATAGCTCCCCATAACTATGATAACCCAAATTGTCTCTAGATGTTGCAAAATGTCCCCACAGAGAAATATTATTGACAGCCACTGGAATTGAGTGAAAATATCATGCATTACCATAAAATCAGATGGAAGCTTCTTGCCTCTGATTGGGACTGAAGCTAGATTGTAAGGTCACCTTACTATATCCATCCTCCTCCATGGACTCTCAGCATATGGTGCATGAAAAACTGCTTTGACCATGTGTATTTAGGTACATACAAACACACTTCTGTTCTGAATAATGGGGAATTCGGTGTTCCTTAAAGCAATTTTACAAGGTCTGGAGAAATGGCTCAGTGATTAAGAGCACTTACTGCTTTTCCAGAGGACCAGGGTTCAATTCCCAGCACTGACATGGCAGCTAGCACCCATCTGTACCTCCAGTTCCAGGGGATCCTATGACTTCTATTGGCCTCCACAGGCATGAGGCACACATGTAATGCAATAACATACATGCAGGCAAAATACCCATCTACATAAAATTAAAATAAATAGGGGCTGGAGAGATGACTGCACAGTTAAGAGCACTGGCGGCTCTTGCAGAGGACCCAGGTTTGGTTCCCAGCACCCACATGGCAGCTCACAACTATCTGTAACTCCAGTTCCCAGGGCTCCAACACACTCTTCTGACCTACATGGTCATTGTATGATATGGGTGCATTTATATACATGCAGGCAATATACTCATACACACAAAATTTTTAAAAATTAAAATTAATAGAATCTTAAAAAACAACTTTATGAATCACATATTACAAAGACCCAACATATAATATAAGCCTCATATTCATTTGTTGAACTAGCCTGTTCTCTGTCCAACAAATACAACAGAACACTAGGTTATAATACACCAGAAAAGCTAACCATACATCAGGCTAAGCATATTTATTTGCACATTATTGCTCCCATCTCTGTCCCTGTGCCATTTGGAGAATTAAATAGTAGCACGGGGAGCAAGACATTTGGATGCAAAGAGAAAAGAGATACTCAGATGAGGTTTGATGAAATGGAAGGCTGAGGTAGCAGGTCAGTCTATAAATACTAGTGTAGCTTCCATACTCCATGTGCCTTGTAAGGCACTGCAAATAAATCTGTGCATATAGCATGGGCTCATTTTCCCAGACCTTGTTGAACTGGCCTCAAAACCCATATACCATGGAAAGATATAAAGCACCATAAAAAGAATTGCGATTGGACTGGTCTATAAGAAAACAAGAGAAACTAACTTACCCAGTCAAACTGGAACATTAAATATGAAGGATCAGTTTATTCCAGACAGGATATAGTTAAAGACTGGCCCTAGGAAGAGCTTCCTAGGACCCATAACATGGTAAGTGTTCATTAAAGACTTCTTCCCTCCTGCCTTCCTCTTATCCTTCCCTTTCCCCCTCTTCTTTCACCTCACATTCTTCCTTCTCTACTCTGAAACTTAAAACTATCATTATCATTCTACTTATATATTGATATGAATAAAGCTCTATGCCTCCATGGTCTCAGTTTCACAGAAACATTCTAATTATAGATCAAACTATATTAGGGTAGCCACCTCATAAAGATGTGTATGTCCCTTTACTGTCCCCAAGTATACATGCTCCTAATTTACTTATGATAATACATTGGTACTGACATCTTTGAGTTACCCAGCCTATGTAACTGTAGATAAGCTTTGCTGAGAGCAGCAACAGATGCCAAGAGTCCAAACAGTGAGAGATTAAAAGATACTGACACTGGGATAAAACATCTGTTGTTATTACTATGAATAAAGAATCCATAACAGACAGGGATGATGATGCATGCCTATAATCCCACAAATGGGGAGGCTGAGGTCAAAAGAGAGTAAGTTCAATGGAATCCTGGGATAAATAGGGAGTTGAGGCCAGCTTAGGCTACATAAGGAGACCCTGTCTCACAAAACAACAACAACAACAAAAATCAAGACTCAAGAACAGTAACTGCAGGTGAAATTCTAAGCTTAGAACTGTGGTTCATATACATTTCGCAGGGAGTTAATATCTAAAATACATAAGGAACTCAAAAAACGGAGAGCAGGGAAATCGAGATACATTATCAACATGTGTGAAAATTTTCAAAGAACAAATAAAATTTATTATCTAAAAAAAGAACTCAATAGAAAATAACCAAATAAATCAATAGTTTAAATGGGGAAGAGACATGACTAGACATTTCTAAAAAAAAAAAAAAAAAAAAAACAAGGAACGTAGTTTAGCAAGTAAAGCCTGATGACCTGAGTTCAATGCCCAGAACCCACATGGTGGAAGAAGAAACTGACTCCCACAGCTGTCCTCCTGACCACCACATGTGTGCCATGACACATGGGTACACACAGCACAAGCATGCAAAATTGATGATAAATGATTGATGGATAGATGATAGGTGGATAGATGATAGATAGATAGATGATGATAGATGATAGATAGATAGATAGATAGTAGATAGATAGATGATAGATAGGTAGATAGATAGATAATAGATGATTGATAGATAGAAGGTAATAGAGGAAGATAACCGGTGTCAACTTCTGGCCTCCACATGCATAGATAAATAGATAGATGATAGATAGATAGATAGATAGACAGATAGATAGATGATAGATGAGACAGATGATAGATGATGATAGATGATAGATAGATAGATGATAGATAGATAGATGATTGATAGAGAGAGATAGATAGATGATTGATAGATAGATAGATAGAGAGAGAGAGATAGATAGATAGATGATAGATACATAGATGATAGATGATAGATAGATAGACAGACAGATAGATAGATAGATAGATAGATAGATAGATGATTGATAGATAGATAGATGATTGATAGATAGATAGATAGACAGACAGATAGATAGATGATAGATGAGACAGATGATAGATGGTTAATAGATAGGTGATAAACAGTGTTTTTAACAAGTTGGTCTTGGGGCTGAGAGATGGCTAAGCTGTTAGCACTGGCTGTTCTTGCAGAAGACTCTTGGTTCAAATCCCAGTACCCACGTGGCACCTAACAACCATTCCTAACCCCAGTTCCAGGGAATCTGATGCCTTCTTCTGTCCTCCGAAGACATTATACAATATAGATGCACTTACACACATGCAGACAATACACACATACACATAAAATAAAAACAAATAAATCAAACAAATAAATCAAACAAATAAATATAGAGTTGATCTTGCTGGATGTGTGACACACACCTTTAATCACAGCACTTGGGAGACAGAGAAAGGCAGATCTGTGTGAGATCGTGGTCAGTCTGGTCTATATAGTGAGCTCCAGGGTAGCTGGGGCTACAGGAAGACCCTGTTTCAAAAATAAAAAAGAAGTATTGATCTCATTAAAATATAGAATGTACTGATGATTATCAAAGATTGGGACAATGGGGGAAGGGGAGAAATTGGTCAGAGAATAAACAGATAATTGTAGGTAAAATGAATAAATTTCAAGAGGTCTTCTGTGAAACCAGGTATTTATAGATACTTATACTGTACTACATTCTTGAAAAAGTGAAAAGAATATTCTGTGCTTCCATCACAAAAATAACTAGATAGGATGCTACATTTTTTAATTAGCTAGATTTAAACATTCCACAGCACGTGTATACTTCAACATGTTATGTTGTGCAATGTCATCCTTAATTTTTTAATAATAAAACATTTTAATGGAAAACAAAAACATTTCTGATCCTGACTGTGACTCACCCACCTACACATAAGTGACAGCTCTGGAAGCCAGGTGGCAGGTTTGGGCAACTCATTTCAGGAACTGATATCTTCCAGAAAGATGATTGCATTAGTTACTGTTCTGTTGCTGTGATAAAATACTTAAGGAAGGAGACCAAAAATGACTTAAGGAAGGAGAAGGCTATTCTGGTTTAAGATTCTAGAGGGAAGGTCCATGTATTAGTCACTTTTCTGTTGCTGTGATAGAAACACTGACCCAAGCAATTTATAGAAAGAACAGTTTATTTGAGCTTATGGTTCCAGGGGAATTACAGTCTGTCATAGCAGGGAGGCATGGTGGCTGGAGGTGGCTGGAGCAGAAGCAGCAGAAGCTAAGCTCTCACATCATCATGCAGGCACAGGAAGCAAGAGAGCAACTGGAGATCCAGCAAGTCTTAAGAACTCTGTAAGCCCACCCCCAGTGATGTGCTTCCTCCAGGA